>NW_026887005.1:0-82077 GCF_032173495.1 Musca vetustissima
AAAGACCTGTGGTATCTATACAGACCAATTGGTCTTTATAAAGACCTGTGGTCTCCACACAGACCAATTGGTCTGTATAGACCTGTGGACTCTATACAGACCAATTGGTCTTTATAAAGATCTGTGGTCTCTATACAGACCAATTGGTCTTTATAAAGATCTGTTGTCTCTATACAGACCAATTGGTCTTTATAAAGATCTGTTGTCTCTATACAGACCAATTGGTCTATACAGACCAATTGGTCTTTATAAAGACCTGTGGTCTCTATACAGACCAATTGGTCTTTATAAAGACCTGTGGTCTCTATACAGACCAATTGGTCTTTATAAAGACCTGTGGTCTCTATACAGACCAATTGGTCTTTATAAAGACCTGTGGTCTCTATACAGACCAATTGGTCTTTATAAAGACCTGTGGTCTCTATACAGACCAATTGGTCTTTATAAAGACCTGTGGTCTCTATACAGACCAATTGGTCTTTATAAAGACCTGTGGTCTCTATACAGACCAATTGGTCTTTATAAAGACCTGTGGTCTCTATACAGACCAATTGGTCTTTATAAAGACCTGTGGTCTCTATACAGACCAATTGGTCTTTATAAAGACCTGTGGTCTCTATACAGACCAATTGGTCTTTATAAAGACCTGTGGTCTCTATACAGACCAATTGGTCTTTATAAAGACCTGTGGTCTCTATACAGACCAATTGGTCTTTATAAAGACCTGTGGTCTCTATACAGACCAATTGGTCTTTATAAAGACCTGTGGTCTCTATACAGACCAATTGGTCTTTATAAAGACCTGTGGTCTCTATACAGACCAATTGGTCTTTATAAAGACCTGTGGTCTCTATACAGACCAATTGGTCTTTATAAAGACCTGTGGTCTCTATACAGACCAATTGGTCTTTATAAAGACCTGTGGTCTCTATACAGACCAATTGGTCTTTATAAAGACCTGTGGTCTCTATACAGACCAATTGGTCTTTATAAAGACCTGTGGTCTCTATACAGACCAATTGGTCTTTATAAAGACCTGTGGTCTCTATACAGACCAATTGGTCTTTATAAAGACCTGTGGTCTCTATACAGACCAATTGGTCTTTATAAAGACCTGTGGTCTCTATACAGACCAATTGGTCTTTATAAAGATCTGTTGTCTCTATACAGACCAATTGGTCTTTATAAAGACCTGTGGTCTCTATACAGACCAATTGGTCTTTATAAAGACCTGTGGTCTCTATACAGACCAATTGGTCTTTATAAAGACCTGTGGTCTCTATACAGACCAATTGGTCTTTATAAAGACCTGTGGTCTCTATACAGACCAATTGGTTTTTATAAAGACCTGTGGTCTCTATACAGACCAATTGGTCTTTATAAAGACCTGTGGTCTCTATACAGACCAATTGGTCTTTATAAAGACCTGTGGTCTCTATACAGACCAATTGGTCTTTATAAAGACCTGTGGTCTCTATACAGACCAATTGGTCTTTATAAAGACCTGTGGTCTCTATACAGACCAATTGGTCTTTATAAAGACCTGTGGTCTCTATACAGACCAATTGGTCTTTATAAAGACCTGTGGTCTCTATACAGACCAATTGGTCTTTATAAAGACCTGTGGTCTCTATACAGACCAATTGGTCTTTATAAAGACCAGTGGTCTCTATACAGACCAATTGGTCTTTATAAAGACCTGTGGTCTCTATACAGACCAATTGGTCTTTATAAAGACCAGTGGTCTCTATACAGACCAATTGGTCTTTATAAAGACCTGTGGTCTCTATACAGACCAATTGGTCTTTATAAAGACCTGTGGTCTCTATACAGACCAATTGGTCTTTATAAAGACCTGTGGTCTCTATACAGACCAATTGGTCTTTATAAAGACCTGTGGTCTCTATACAGACCAATTGGTCTTTATAAAGACCTGTGGTCTCTATACAGACCAATTGGTCTTTATAAAGACCTGTGGTCTCTATACAGACCAATTGGTCTTTATAAAGACCTGTGGTCTCTATACAGACCAATTGATCTTTATAACGACCTGTGGTCTCTATACATATGAATTTGTCTTTATGAAGACACGTTTAGGTGAACCTTCCCACCTCTAACTCCCTTTCGTTCCACCCTATTATGTTTACGGAAAAAAGTCTGTGTATGTTTAATAATGCACACTTGGGTGTTATCTTCTTACTAGCTACCAATCTTTTCCTGTCTATCTTCTCACTTCTGTATCGCTCTGTTCGCCTCACCCTCCACCCAACGTCATAATTGGAAATGTAATGATGTATTACTGTTACGAAAAAAATATTTACTTTTTTCAGAGCTATAGATAAAAGGAATCGCAGAAGCACTTAGAAAATGTTGTCGAAACTGTTGTAGTTTTTTTTTTTTTTCTTTATAAGACCCTTGATATTTATAACCATGCCACCATCAACTTGTCGTATACACAGAACTTGACACCTTTTTTTAAAACTGGCAGCATTTTTTTCTGATTTATGTCCATAATACCCTACTTTGGTGCAAGTGCTTTACAATTATCAGCTGGTCATTTGACGTAGATATTCTCACACACGCTCGGTAAATTATATCTAAATCGGACGTCTGTGATCATAATTTATAAATGTTGACACACCAGAATTGTACTGTGGTACAGAAAATAGGCGAAAAATAAACAAAGATTTTAATTGTAACAATAAAAATGGTTGTACAAAACTAGAGCTATAATAATTTAATGTGTTTTTGTTTTTTGTGATTAAAATAAATATTTTTTAGGTTAGGTTATAAATTGCGATTATAAAAACAGCTCCTGGGATTGTAATTCATGTCTACGTTGGAAACTATTTTACGAGCAATAACAAAATTTTAATATATTTATATATTTCTTTTTTTAAAATAACTAAGTTGATATTTTAGATTATAAATAATAAAGAACATTCGGAGATTGTAATGTTGTATCCATGAGAACTAGTAGGTTCTTTAACAAATATTGTAAATACTTAAAGGAAAACTGTGTCAGATCCTAACCTTCCGCACTACGTATTCAACTATGCCATGCTATATTTATATATATTCCTTGGTCGGAATTTGCCATGGCAAACAATACAAGGTAGTCTCATGCAGTCATATGTTTCCAATTTTTCATAAATTTTCTTTTGACATGGACATTTAGAACAGCTAATGTCTAGGTTAACTATCAAAGTGCGTATTCTCTACTTGAATTCGATGTGCAATGCTGCCAACTTTTTGAAATATTATAAGGAAAAATTAGACAGATGATCGAGACAAAAACAAATGTTTTTGTTTTGATACATCACCTTATTATTGCATCATGGCTTTTGACAACTTTCAGCTTTCAAAATTTAAACCAAATTCAATTCTCAAATGAGACTACTTTCTGTAATTATGAGATGCGTTTTCGTAAGCTCTTTCGAAGATTTTGTTGTTCAAATTCTGTCTGAAGCTACATTTATTTCGGGCAGTGTATATATGCATTAATTACTTTATGTGACAAAACTCTATACGCGTATCTCCATAATTATTTCTCATTTTCATGTCACACATTCCTATGATATGAGTTATATTTCTTTAAGTTGCACATCTTAGCATTAAAGTTTGATAACAAGAAATGCCATATGGTTATCTTCATATCTACTGTGAATATTTTTACTTTTACCACACGTCGCGCTTTGATTGTTTAGGAAGTTAGATGAGTTAGAACAGCTGTTGATGCAATGAACTGTCAAGCTAAACCTGTTGATGGTATGTGTAAACTCTAAGGTTGTATTTTAGGATTTCGTTAAAAGCTGATTGTACTATAAATCAGCTTTTAACGAAATCTGGATTGTACCGGGTTTCGTTAACCCAGTGGGGTTAAATTGCCATTTCATTCTATGTATGCCAAATAAATCCTCATGAAGTAGGTTGAACTGGTAAAAAGTTGTAATGTAAATGCCGTTTTACATATAACTGATTAAAGGAATCTTGTTTTCTACCATTTTATTTTTATTTTCCAATATTTCGACTGTCATCTTCAGGGAAATACTAAAAATGAAATTATTTAATAAGGTTTTTAAAGAATAATATAACAAAAATATTACGTTGTGAGAGAAGCTAAAGGTTTGTTACAACGTCTATGCTAAACTAAATTCCAATTCGTCTCTGCTTATGAACTATACGTGCCAGACCACTGTGCACATTCTCTTCTCTTGCGGTACATTTATTATATTGAGTATTTCTAAAGTAAATCGTCGCTTATAATTGTTTTCTTGTGTCAAAATATCAACGTCTTTGAAATTTAGCGTATGCCCCGTCATTGTGCAATGTGCTGCAAGAGCCGTCTTTTGTTCTAATGGCTTGTCTGTATTTTGATCTGACTTATGTCCAGAAAGTCTTGTCTTTTTGTTGTACCAACATATACCTGTTGGCATAAGTTGGTTTTGTCCCCGTTACATTTTATCTTATATACTACATTGCACTTGTCTTCTTTTTTATTTTCGATTTTGTCTTGCTGAATAGGCTATTGATACTATTTTTATATTTTTTTTATATTTAGGCTAGTTGATAATTGTGTCTGTCATAGATATTTGAATTGCTCAATCTCTGAGAAAGTCCTGGTATATATGTCATTGGCTTGTACGATAGTCGACTTTTCGATGTTTCGATTTTGTCAAACCTGTTCAAAATCGATTTTTTGACTTTTACCGACCAATGAAAAATCGACTAAAAGTCTAATTTTTGTGTCTGAGTTTTGCCAACAAGCAAAATAATAAATAAATTCCGGCAATTTGGATTTCCTGATAATAAATCAAATATTTATGAAGATTTTTAGACTTTTTAATCTTTCGATTTTGTCAAACATGTTCAAAATATATTTTTTACTTTTACGGGCTAATGAAAAATTGACTAATAGTACGTTTACATTTAACCGGATTCCGTTAACCCAGTGGGTTTCAATTGTCAATTCCTTTGCATATACGTCAAATAAATCCTCATAAAGTAGGTTAACCCGGTAAAAAGTTATAATGTACAAGGAGTTTAAAAGTCTAATAATTTTTAATCAACAGATAAAATAAAGTTCTGGAATGTATAATTTTCGGGTAATTCGGGCTTCGTGAAAATAAATCAAATATTTATGAAGAACATCGAAAGTCGATCATGATCATGAAAATTTTGCGATTTCATCGAAGACGAAATCGATTTCGACTTTTCAATACATAAAGTCGAATTATGCATGAATTATCCAAGATGCAATAATAAGGTGATGTATCAAAACAAAAGCCTTTGGTGTTTCTCGACCATCTGCCAAGTTTTTCCATATAATATTTCACATGGTTGGCAACATTGCACATCGATTTCGAGTAGAAATTACGCAGTTTGACAGGAAATTGAGACATCAGCTGCGCTAAATGGACTACCTATTTATTGTGTCATGCTTATCCCTAGTTCGAGATTGTAAATTGAACATTGCTCTCAAGATTTAACCTTGGTTAACTTTCAAAATATTTACTTTTTACTACGATAATGAATTTTCCTCTATGATATCGAAGAAAATAGTAAAATCGAGTAGATTCTTGCAGTACGGGAACAAACCAATAACTTATTTAGCTATTTTTGCCACGGAAAACATGATATGCGTACATTCCGAAGGAAGATATTTTCATTTAAATTTTGAAACACATGACTATATGAGACTAGCTTGTATAATTATGCCTTGACTAATGCCTAGGATACGATATACTCTGAAGGTTATTTCTGGGACTTTATCTTCGAGTTTTCAGAAGCCTTATAGAAATCCTAGAAAGACGAACGTAGTGCAGATTTTTTAGGAAGATTTTTTTTTTTAAGTTTTATTTAAGTTTTGCCAATTTCTATGTACGGAACACATTCTTCGAGATTGTAAATTGGAAAGTATCGGAAAAAATGTTTCTTCTCGCATCACACATTGTTTTTTACAAATTTCTAACGAAGGATTTACTCCTTCGATCCTTATGACAAATACCAGGATGACGAATTGGAAATTATAATTGGTCTGTTCCCTTACTGCAAGAATCTACTCGATTTTACTATTTTCTTCGATATCATAAAGGAAAAAAGTGTTATCGGAGTAAAAAATAGTAGATTCTTGCAGTACGGGAACATACCAAATATGTTCAGCATATTATAATTTAAGCAGCATTCGAAGAAATTGTAGATTTTTTAAATATTTTTTTGTTTATACTTTCAGAAGCAACGACATTTAAATTTTTTTTAACTTTCAGAAGCGACATTTTTTTGGATTTTTTTTTAGAAGATAATTTTTTTTAATTTTCCTTTAAATTTTCAGGAGCATCGATTTTGTAAATATTTATCAAAAGTCCTAATTTTTAAAATCACCACAGATTGTCACAACACTTCAGAAAGATATTCTCGATACCCGATCATATCTCTCGACAATAACAGGAAGATTAATCATTGTATAATATAATCAATTAATTGGAACGCACAGATAATTATTTTCAAGTGACTTGTTTTTTTTCTTCTTGTTAAATCATGTAAGGAAATTGTTGTAAAAAATTGAAAAATAAAAATCTTTACGACATTTACCGTCGATACGTTCGCCGCATGTAAAAATAACATTTCCCTTGGCGTAATATTCCTTGTTGAAGACAATTGGTTTAACATCCGGGTGCTGGCTGAAATAGCGCGTTTCATTTGTAACCGTTACAATGCCGCTGTGTTGGATATCAGCCGATGAAACATTTGTTATGAAAATTCCGCTACCGGTTAGGGCAACAACGAATGTAATTATGAACGCCCGCGAAAACATAGTTTTTTCTTATTTTTTTTTTTTTTTCTTCTTTTGTAATTGTTCACTAGAAAATTTCGAGAGAGTGTTGGATCTTTTCCCGCTTATGTCCCGAGAACGATTGAATTCGTCGAATGGCAGAAAGATGGTTTTTATATTTTCGAACAAAAATACGAAAAACTATACGATCGATGAAGACGAAAACGACAAGAACGAAGCCGACGACGTCGTTATGGCCGATAAACGGCGTTATCTCCGGACTTAAAGCGCCATTAACTGTGATTGTGTGTTAAGGTGGTGGTGGTGCTGGTGGAGAAGTTATATTCCCACCGCAAAAAAAGAGCTTTAACAAATTTTGTAGTATACAGTGGGGGTATATCTGTCACATATCTATATCTGGGAGGCTTATCGACATTAAAATTGTGTCTTGAAAATTTGCCACGGGTCTTATATCAATATCTATCATCTGCCTCGCTCAACAAGTGTTTGCGAAAAAAACAATATTGTTTCGCTTTGTTTTTCCCCCCTTTGCTGATTATAGTGAAAGTTAATGTCATTCAAGTAAATGAAGAAAAGTGACTCAAGACGTCACTACAAAATAATAAATTATTTACTATTTAAGTTTTGTAAACAAAATTGTCATTGACAATTATTATACTAATGAATTTATAATTGTTCGCCACAATTTAGATATAGATATAGGAGAAATAGGCCAAACAATAAATAACGCCATATCTTTAGGGTACATATGTACGTGCATATTTTTGACACTTGTAATTTGATTGGTTTAAAATTTATAATTATCTTGATCCGTAGTTTATCTTAAGTGTGTCTGCGCTTTCTTTTAGAGATTAGCTCAGGTATATGTGATCAGTCAGCTGACCAGCACAATAAAATTATTAAAATGTGATTATTTTTTGAAACACCAAACATATCGAGAGCTTTTGACGCCTGATTGACTGGGTACTTTTCATTATTTTGATAATGGATGGCTTTAAGAGCCGCCTGACAAAGATAATCACCCGTTCGACGATCTCTGCATTCAGACTTTTTATCAATTTCGATGCCTTCCAGATCGCGAAGATTTATAGCTTTGAAAACACTACAGTTGTAAGTAAGCACAAGGCCTAACCTTTCACATTAGACGCCTGCCCCCGTACCTTGTTCCATCTTGGACCCGTCTGAATAGAAAGCCAAACCGTCACCAGTCTCAGGACTGGTGATATATAGTCGCTTAGTTTTACAGGTTGGTCCTATGTCATACCTAATTCCTGGCACTTAATGCTGAGACCCAGGGGCCTTAAGTTGAGCATTGCATTCAGAGCTGTTTGCTGGATGTTGACTTGTGGCGCAGGCAGTGCACCAGACAAGAGAACCATAGGAAAGGATGGGCCTTACAGCGGTGCTATACAGCCAGTGTATAATCGATGGTTTTAGCCCTTAACGTTTCTCAGTGGAATTATTGCATACATAGAGTGCAATCTGCCCTCTTTTCTCCCGTTCCTCAGCGTTCTTGTTCCTATAATTGACAGTCAGGATTGTGCCAAGGTATATTGCTTCGAGGGCCAAATGAAGCTGCACTCCATCCAGTGTTGGTGAGCAAAGACGCCGAGCTTACGTTACCTAGTGAACATTACCAGTTCTGTCTTCATTGGGTTTACTCCAAGGCCGTTAGCTTTGACCCAGTGTGACAGCGTCGATAATGCTCATTGCATAAGCTACGAGATTGTTGACGGGATATCAGTATCACCTCGTCGTCCGCATAGGCTACGACTTTGATAACCTACCTATCCAGTTCCATCAGTATGTTATTGATTACCAGTAGCCATAGCAACAGTGAGAGCACCCCGCTCTTTGCATAAGCTCCGAGATTGTTGACGGAAATTTTCCGGATATCAGTATCACCACGTCGTCACATAGGCTACGACTTTGAGCTTAAAAAAGATTTCCAGGGGCGTCGGTCTTGTGCGCAGCTCTTCTAATTTGAAAGGTCATGCTCCGAGATGTTGTCTTCCACTTGATCTTCCCATCGAATTGGTGCCCTCCCCCATCTGCGTGAATCATCAGTTGGCTCGCTTGTTTATGCTTTGAGCTCGGGAATCCTCATCCTTTCTCACAACATAACCTGTCCAACGTAGTCGCTACAGCTCCCTCGATACGTATGACTATGTCTATGTCCAAGAATAGATGATACAACTCGCGTTATGTGTTATCGAAAATACAACAACCACAAGGAAATGATAACACAAACATATATCGTTTCCTTGTGGTTGTTGTATTTTCGATAACATATAACGCGACGGATGGCGAGTATTCTGCTTAGCCCTTCATGGATTGGCATTCGACGGCAATATTCACCGTCAACGGCCACATCTACTTGCGCAAGTACCCATGCTTCAGATCCATACAACAGCACGGGTAGAGAGGTGGCCTTGTTTTAGAATTGCTTACTCAGACCAACACTATCATTCTCCGAATTTCAAAACTGATGTAATTAGTTTTGTTTATGGAAGTACCGAGGTATATAAAATCTTTGACAGCCTCGAATCTGTACTTTTCAAGTTCCACAGTTGGTTCGTGTCTGGACGTCTGCCCCTCAAATGCGAGAACACTACACAGCAACCCGAAGGAGCCAAGGCCTTTCCATACAATCTATTTAGATCATTTGGGTCCATTACCATCACTTCAATCAAAAAGAAAACACGTTTTGGCTACTATTGACGCATTTACAAATTTTGCTAGATCAGCTCATTCAAAGTCGAAGACTTCGTAGTAATAAAGAATGTAGGCACAACAATAGAAGTTAACAAAAAGCTTTTGCCAAAATTTAAGGGTCCTTATGTCATAAACAAGGTGCATCCAAATGATAGATACGTAGTCAAAAATATTGAAAATTGTTAGTTCACCCAAATTCGTTATGATGCAGTGATCGTCTTGTGAAAGACGAATGACCCAGGTGAAGAGATCCAGAGCTGATCTGACCCATAGTGTATATAGTTTAGCATAAGTAGCTTAAGTATGTAGAATAATCGTAAAAAATTACGAAAAACGTCTCGCAGGTTAAACATTATCGCTCAAAATAATATACCTATTGGGCGCCACTACGTTCATTTTAACAATGAAATATGGTTAAATCCACCCTATTCAATTCAACTTAACCTGAAATGTCATAAAAAAACGTGCTTTGCTGAACCATTAATCATCACGCATTAACCTTTCATTATATTCTTGAGAAATTTAAGGAACTTCTCTTTTATCTTATTATTTTGGATATACGTATAATTTGGACAATAAAGATTAAACAAATATCCAAAATTTAAAGAGAAAGTAAACAAAAACATTTTCTGGAATTCCCAAATTGTCGCGAAAAAATAATGGTGGTATTATATTTTTATAGCCCCCTAATAACTATTTTCAAATGAATGGACTGAGAACATATTAATCACACGTTTATTAGATTAATATGGCGCGATTTTATAATTTTTCAGGTGTTTATTTGGCTTTGCTTTCTTTCGACGCTCGCTCGATAACGATTATCAAAAGTGTAACACTGTTTATCAGTTAAAAGAAAAATTTATTTTTTTGAATTGATTTTAATCAGAAACACAGTGTCCTCTATTAACTAATTTATTTCTTTTTTTGTGGAAGTTATATTTTTTATTCACACGACGATTCAAGCCATGACACAATTTTTCCATTCGAATGTGCCGGTTTTACAACAGAATTTACAATTGGGTAAACCAGGGAAATTTTTGAATTGTATATGCATGGATTTTGTGAGCCATGTAATACCACAAAATGTTGGGAGCCATTTTCAATCGGAGACTAAACCAGAACAGGTTACCGTCAATCAGTCCACATTTTTGGAGGCTGTTGAACCCTTCTGAGAGCAAAATATTTCAACGACCGTCAATCAGTCCACATTTTTGGAGGCTGTTGAACCCTTCTGAGAGCAAAATATTTCAACGATAACGTTGGGCGCCATTTTCAGCTGAAGACTAAACCAAAACAGGTCGTGCTGAAGAACGGAAAGGCGTGGATATTTTTAAAGAATATTTTTTTAAGACCTCCGAAAGTTGTTGATTTTTTTAAGAAAATTTTTTCAATACCACCGAAAGTTGTGGATTTTTTAAAGAATATTTTTTCAAGACCACCGAAAGTTTTGTTTCAAAGATCCACGCCTCTGAGAGTCCTTAAAAAAATATTCTTTCAAAGATCCACACCTCTGAGAGTCCTTGAAAAAAATATTCTTTCAAAGATCCACACCTCTGAGAGTCCTTGAAAAAATATTCTTTCAAAGATCCACGCCTCTGAAAATCCTTGAAATAAATATTCTTTCAAAGATCCACGCCTCTGAGAGTCCTTGAAAAAATATTCTTTCAAAGATCCTCGCCTTGTATATAGAGTTGGGCAATCTAGTTCACTTAGCGGATCGATCTTTCTAGTTACTTTTTTTAAAAAGGAACTAGTTCCTTAAAGTAGTTCCTTTGCTCTTTATAGTTCCTTTGCTCCATGGCACAATGAATAGGTAGTCCATTTAGCGCAGCTGATGTCTTTATTAACTATCAAAATGGGTAATTTCTATTTGAATTCGATGTGCAGTGTTGTCAACCATTTGAAATATTATATGGAAAATTTTGACAGATCATCGAGACAAAAACAAATGTTTTTGTTTTGATGCATCACCTTATTATTGCATAATGCTTTGCTCCATATAGTTCCGACTCCTACATAGTTCCTTTGAATCTCTCTCTTTCAGCGTTCTTTTGTTTTTTTTTTTTCGCTCACATAGTTCCGTGTTGATTTGTTAATACATGCAAAAATTGAAAATTGGGCAAAACTGAAATGAAGCTACAGAATTCAAATGTAGGACGATAAGCACAAAATACTTTTTATAAATAAATAAAAATATTTAAATCAAACAAAAATAAAATTTAACTATTTACACAATTTGAAATACGAACGAATGAGGAATATGGGAATAAAGTAACGAGATTAGAAACAAAGAACGAGAAAAAAAAGGAAAAGAAAAAACGAGATCAAAAAGGAACGAGATCAGAAGAAGGAACTATATTAATTAAAGAGCTGGAACTAGTTCCGATCGTTCCTTTCTCGGAATAGTTCCAATGAACTAGTTCGTTCCAGAACTACCCAACTCTACTTGTGTAGCTGCCTGAAAAAATATTCTTTAAAAACTCCACGCCTTGTGTAGGTCCCAGAAAAAAATATTCTTTTAAAAATCCATGCCTTTAAGTCCACGCCTTTTCTTTAAAATATCCAAATATTCTTTAAAATATCCAAACCTTTTCTAGGCCTGGAAAAAGTATTCATTAAAAAATCTACGTCAATTTAATTATTTCATTTTCTAATTTAAAATACCAAATGAGTTTCACACAGTGTTCCCATAACAGTAATCAGCAACAAGTGTCCAGCACATTCGTCACAAAGCAGATTTTTCTAATGCGATAATTTTTATTTTTAGACTAAATTTATTAACCGCTTGAAGTGTATCCACAATTCAAGTGGAGCAATTCAAGAGTGACAGTATTATCGTGAAATCAACAAATTTAAATTCCTGACATGTTTTTTCCTCCCTTTCAAAATACAATCGTCTTGTCAAAACTTCTAGCGTCCCGGGAGGAATGGGTATAGTAACAACTATTTCTTTATTTTAAAATAAAAATAGTTAATCATTTCATGAGAATTTGCTTCCAGATAAACAATTCTCAGATGGGTGGGTGAACAGTCGGGGAAGTACTTCTTCAAAATTTATTATTTTATTGCAAGCAAAAAAATATTAAGCACCACTTTTTGTAATTTATTTACCCGTTTGAATAGCCCTTTCATAAATAATTTCTATATTTAGACTCAAAAATTTTTATTTATGGAAATGTTTAAATTTATTACCAAAAACAAAAACAATCTTATCTAAGAAATTTTGCGTTTTTCTGGACTATTTTTAGCGTGATATTTTTATTATAAAAAAGTTATAAATGGCGTATGCCATTTAAGATTAATGCATTCCTAAAAAATTTCAAAATTGTTCTGAAGTTGGATTAATTAATAAAAATCCCATTTTTTATGCATTTAGATTATACCGCCTATAAAATAATTACATTATTGCTGATTAATATAAAAGGGGGTTTCGATTGGTTGACGTTAATCAGGCTTTACAAAACCTCGGATAATCAAATGCACACGCGGCACAATCTTATCAATCCGCACCGAGCATGAAATAACTGCACGATTCTGGTGAATACCGGTACACTCCGGTATATTCCGTGGTTCTGTCCGGTTTGCCAGAACATCATTCACCACAGGTCAGTGTCGGTGAGATGTAATGGGTGCACTTCAGGAATTGTTCCGGGTTGCCCGGTTGCGAGATTACATCCAAAAGGGATTACGTTGCCTCGTGATGCGACTGAACAATCCCCAGCGAGTCTTCGTCTACGACATCTTTTTCTTCGGAGTACGGAACTCCACCTCAGTCTCCTCAACAGCAACCAAGTATGCAGCTCTTAACACCACACGTTGCTGTTCCCACCCCTGAAAGTGCATCGTTTCTGCAATTTAATTGCAACGGTCTTCGAGGAAAAATAGATGAGATAGTGGTCGCGGCGGTGCAGGAAACCAAGCTCAATGAACATTGTAGCCTATAGCGTTGTGATGGTTACAACGTTATGAGGAAGGATCGCATCAGAAGTGGGGGTGGAGGCCTAGCATTCCTTATGCACCACTCAGTTCAATACTGGCCTATCTCGCTTGAATCTAGTGACCCATACATGGAATGTATGGGGTTAAATGTGGTACTGCCGAGGTAGAGGTACTTAACGTGTACATACTGCCGATAGCTGTGAACCGCGCTATTTGCCCAACATTAGTTTTCAATTGGAGGGCAATAACCGTCTGGTGCTAGGGGATTTCAATGCCCACCATTCCGTCCTATGTAATGACCAGAGGGGAATAGTGCTGGCAGAGCAAATCGATAGCTTCACGTTCTGCAGTGTAAATGAGGATGCCCCCACCAGAAAAAGGGGAGAGTGTCACAGTTCGCCAGACATAAACATTGTGTCACCAAGTCTGATAAATGACGTCAGCTGGCAGCCTATCATTTCTCTTGGCTCAGACCACCTCCCCATAATCACCTCCATTAGCAGACCGCCCGATTTCGTCATCCCTTCCTTAACCATAGGAAAACCAACTGGTAAGGATTCAGAGAGTTCACCAACCAGAGTGTGTAGGTGGTCCCTGAAAAAATATTCTTTAAAAAATCCACGCCTTGTGTAGGTGGTCCCTGAAAAAATATTCTTTAAAAAATCCACGCCTTGTGTAGGTCCCTGAAAAAATATTCTTTAAAAAATCCACGCCTTGTGTAGGCTTGCCGGCAAAATATTCTTTAAAAAATCCACGCCTTGTGTAGGTCCCTGAAAAAATATTCTTTAAAAAATCCACGCCTTGTGTAGGTGGTCCCTGAAAAAATATTCTTTAAAAAATCCAGGCCTTTGTAAAAAAATACACAAATCTTCTGAAAAATTGTTTATCCAATATTTATTGTTTAATATTTATTTTTTGTTTCAGACTTAATATCTTTCTATTTTTTATTTGTTTTAGAAATTAAATATTTTCCTTTTTTATTAAAAATCTTAAAAATTAGACAAGTTAAAAGCTTATAAAATAATAGTAGTAGTCATCGTGTGTTCAATAGAAATAGTAAATTTATGTGTATAAAATAGAGAATTTATTTTTTTATTTTATAGAGCAAATATTTATCACAAATAACAAGTTGAGAGAGTGAAAGAAAAAATAAAAAAAATATATATATATATATATATATATAGAATAAAAAAATGGAAGATATATAGATTTAAACAAAATATCATTTTTGTATAAGTTTCTTATTTTTCTTCTTCTAAAGAGATTGGCAATGTATGCAAGTATTATATTATGTGTGTATTAAAAATTAATTAAATTATAAAATATATCAATATTATCAACTACAAAAAAATATTCAAAATTAAAAAAAAAACTGGAATAAAAAATATTTTGATTTTTTGTTTTAAATTCACATTCACTTATACGATATTAGGTTTTCGTGTATATTTTTTATTTTATTTTCTTTAATGATGATTGTTATTTTTTTTTATACTCAACAATTAGTAGGTTTTATTCCTTTCCTTTTACTTTATTTCCTTTAATTGGTTTTTGTAAATAACATGCCTCTGTGTTTTCTTCTGTTTCCTTTTTTAAATCTTTTGCTTTTTTAGAAAAAGCCAAAAGATCTGTGTTCATTAGTTTTGAAACCCCAAAAAATAGTTTTGTTTTGTTCTGTTTTATTTTTGTTTGTGTTGTTGTGTGAATTTCGAGACTTTTTCTCACTAACAATATCCTGTTCTCATTTTATTTTACTTCGTTCTTTGTTTTCCTATATATCTATGTATGTTTGTATGTATATATTTCCTATGTATAATTTCCTAATAGATATATTGCTTATAAAATTATTTTATAGGCCGTTTAAGAGTTTCATTCTTTGTATTCTTTTTGTTTTTCAAATATTTTTGTAAATTTCTTAACGATGTTGGTAAGGGAATAAGAGGGGGAAAATTGTATTTTTATTCTACAAAATTTTAAGATGAGTGTGTCTGTGTTTGTGAGCTAAAAATATATCTACCTTGACATTTCACAAATACGATGGCCACAAATACGATGGAAAGATCAAGTCGACAACATTGCCGAAAATAGTCTTTCGAATTGGAAAAACTGTGCAAAAGACCGACGCGCCTGGAAATCTTTTCTAAGCTCGGCTTATGGAACGAATGTTTTATTATGAATTTACATGAAATGGAGCCCAATCAAATTTTACTAGGCCAAAAAAACTGAGAGATTTTACAAATTACGAAATGGCGCCCAACATTGGTTAATAGAACTAAACTATTTAACATTATCTTTCATGCACCCTCCATGGACAAGATGAGACACGAGGTGATTTATATTTGTTAACAAAATGGCGCCCAACCAATGTTTAATGGTCGCCCAAAATTGTTTATCTCCTTCTATTGAATATGGAGCTCTATATGACCTCCTCCAATAGGAATTAATCATTTTAATCCATTTCAAATTCCTTTTACTAACTTCAGGAATTACTGTTACTTGAGCTCACCATAGTTTAAATGAAGGTAATCATTCTCAAATGAAGGTAATCATTCTCAATATATTCAAGCTCCATTCACAATTGCTGACACAGTTTAGGGTTCTACTATTCTATTGATATAAGGTTCCGTCTATGAAAGAAAGTCCTAATGGTATTCTGAGATATATAAATCCTATTGGAATTTCGTAGATCTATTCGAGGGTACGGATGTATTTATAAATGGGGAAGGAAACCTCTAAGGTATAAAGCAGGGAAATATCTATGCCCGGTAACTACAACTGAGGAAGCTACTTGAACTTCTGATATAATCTCCAAAATTTTTTCTATGCCCTCACTCTATATTATAATATATCTGAAAACACAAAATCATTTTAGCACAACTTTAATATAAAAAAAACTGTTTCCGTTTTTAATTATCGCATAGAGTTCAGACGTCTAAGTGCATGAAAACTGCAAATCATTTCTAAAAAAAAATCCGTCCGAAAACTTAAATTGATTACCTCAAAATGCCCATCTAATTATCATCTGCTTGAAAAACAAATTATACACAATGTAATAACAATATAAACTACCGTTACAAAGCGGCGTAGTTATAGCAATTATTCTAATAACAACAAACTGGCAGCAAAGCATTTGCATAAATATTTAAGCAACTGCAGTATTCGACAATATTAATAAAACCCCTAAGCACACACACACTCCTCACTCACTCATCTTTGACATTTAACAAAACAAAATGAAAAGAAGAAAAAAATAACATTTCTTTCCTTACCCTTACACAACATCGTTTAAATCACCTCCATCCTCTTCATCTAATATGTATAACCACCAGTCTCACTACACCTACATCTTCACTTCCCGCTCCCCGTTACAATGATTGTCTAATAGTTAGGTTTAATTGGTTTAAAATACCATTGTTGATAGCCATCATTAACATCACAGTGTGCCAAGAATAACTGCTGTGTGGTGGGATGTACAGCAACACATTTCCGATGAGCTCGATGCAATAAATGTTTACTTGTCTCGTCGTAACTCCAGGGGCCATCGGTGGTACCCAAACGGCATACGGCCAGCTTAATACCTTGACGATCGGCTTCAACACAACGTTCACCAACACCCAATTGTCCGGCAGCATTCAGACGTATCAACTGATTATTACCACCGCCATGACAATGGGATAGACCCATAATTGCGGGTGGTTGATGGCCCATCGAGTCGAGACAATTTTCCGTTGCCACTGACCTCAATTCACCCCAATGCAAATTAGCCGGCAGAGCTGGGAATTTATCATAAACATCATAGGCAATATTATCCATATACCATTGGAATGATTTACAGTTAAGACGCTTCTTCAATGCCAACTGTTCGCTGATATCACCCATATCCAAATATCTAGCCAATGGTTCACGGGTATAAAAATATTCTTTGTGTGTCTCATCGAACCATGTTTCAATGACACGTTTATAATTGATGGTAATAAGGGGACCCTTCTTTTTACTGGCCAGCTTACCAAAGTTGTAAGGCATGAAACCACGATAAACATGACCGACATGTGAGCATGGAACCCATTCAATACTGCCACCACATTGCCAAATTTTAAAACTTAATTCGAAATTTTCACCACCCCATACCAAAAGACCCGGATCATAGGCACCAAGCTCCAAAAAGTATTCACGATTAATGGCAAAGAGACCACCAGCATGTGTAGGACTGCGATATGGTTCAGAGTTGTGTTGACGACGACGTTGTTCACGTTTGGGGACTTCATTTTCCTTATACAACATACCCCATTCAAAGATGCCACGGAAATGATTTTCACTGCCGTAGACGGAACGATATTCAAATGTTTTATAATCGATGCCATCAATGATGGGCACAGTCATCACAGTGCGATCACGATATATGGGTGCCAGCAAAGGTGGCAGCCAATTTGTGTTCACTTCACAATGGGCATCAAGGAAGACAATTACTTCACCTGGAAAAGAGAAAAGGAAAAATTATTATGAATCTTAGGAAGGAGAATCAAAAATATTTATTTATTTTCTGAGAAGATCTAATGGTTTTCTATGAGAAAAATACTTCATACTCGATTTTCGTTACTAGACGGGGAAATATTAATCCTCAATAACACAATTTATAGGGCTTATGTAAAAAGAGAATTGTTGTTAAGAGAATATGGAATGGTTTTCTATGGGAAGAAGACAGAATACTGTTCTATGGGAGTAATACAATGTTCTTTAATGTAATTTTAATTGAATTTTACTAATTTCAGGAATTACTGTTACTTGAGCTTATCATAGTTTAATGGAAGGAAATCATTCTCATTCTACTCAAGTTTTAGTCTTTACAATTTTATTAGGAGTTTAAATCACAATTATTCAAGCTTACAATTATATTGAAGTTTCAATCACAATTGCTGACACTGTTTAGAGTTCTATTTTTTCATAGCAAGAGGATCGAACTGCGTTCTATTAAAGAAAAATCCCTGGTGTACAATATGAAGAAGTTCTAATTATTCTAATAGCTATAACAACAGTAGCTGTTATTGTAGAGTGATTCCATCGATATGATAATTCATTATTTTTCTTAGGAAATCTGCTTTTAATCCATTTCAAATTCCTTTGTTAAATACTGTAATTTTAGTAATATCAGGAATTACTGTTACTTGCAATTTAATGGAAGGTAATCATTCTCAAACTACTCAAGGTTTATTCTCTACAGTCTTATTAGTATTTTATTTCACAATTCTTCAAGCTTACGAATATATTGAAACTCCATTCACAATTGCTGACTCAGTTTAGGGTACTACTTTTTTATAGCAACAGGATTCCATGGTCTTCATGTATTAATTGGAACAACTTTTTTAATTGTTTGTTTAAGACGACATTTAAATAATAACATTCAAAGAATCACTAATTTGGATTTGAAACTGCTGCTGGTCGATATTTTGTTGATATTGTTTGATTATTCCTTTATGTATCAATTTACTGATGAGGAGGATAAATTACTATCTAAAAAGTATAAAAAGTGGATTTAAGATGTTCTCTATGGACATATGGAATCTCCGGCTACACTACAGAAACTTCACTCCATAAACATTTTGTCCCAATACATTAAATATTTAATAAATATCGGACAGAAGATATATTACGTGTCAAGGTTGCACTTTCCCAACCACTTTAGGTTTCTAATTATGCTGTAGATTAGTGCAGGTTCCGTTGTTGAGAAGAAACTAAAGGCCCTGATATTGCAATGACCAGTAATGATTCCTGTGTGTCCTTTTAGTAGACAGAGTCGGCCACAAATAGATATTGCCATATTGCACCTAGGTTTGTTGTGCGAAAGTTCATAGACTCTTTCGTTCAAGAACGCCTCAAAGCTCCGATAAAGGTATCATATGGGTACTTTGATAGAGCCATCAATTGCTAGATCTGCAGATTGAGATCTTCGTCTAGCTAATTCGTCTGTTCTTTCATTAACCATGACGTTACGGTATCCTGGTACCCAACACAGCCAATAGCTGTAAGTAAGTTCTTCGAAAACTCTTCTACACTTGAGGACGGCCTCAGATTTTATGTAACAGGATTTGATGGCTTTAAGAGCCGCTTGAGTATCCATAAAGGTTGTCACCGGTTCAACGATCTCTGCATCCAGATTTTTTTATCAATTCCGCTGCCTTCCAAATTGCAAAGATTTCAGCATGGAAAAAACTACAGTTGATATCCAGCTTGTAGGTAAGCTCAAGGCCTAGCCTTTCGCAGTAAACGCCAGCCTGTCTGTATAGTAAGCCATGCCGTCCAGAGGAGGATTACTCCGGTTCCAGTCGTATCTACTAGGAATAACGAAATCTACATCAAATCTCAGGACTGGTGACATATAGTCATTCTAACCAGACTAACAAATGAACGTTTTGTCACATAAGGGTCGTCAAAGTCCTTAGACCATCGTTTTATGAACCCTAGTAAATATTTCGCTTTATTAACACAATACTCGATATGTAAGTTAAAACGCAATTCCGCATCTAATATGACAACAAGATCAACATAAGAAGCGACATTATCTAATTTCTAAGAACCAATTTGAAGTCTCATTTAACGTCACTGGAATTTTCAAATTTTTAACCACATTTTCAAAAATAATTTGCTGTAGTACAGATCCGTGTTCGGTTTGGATACTTACAGCCCGTTTTTGTAAAATTCTAAACGAATGAATTCGAGTGACTTACGACACGACCAAACTCCTTGGTTTTGAAAAATATGTCATTTATTTTTGTTTTGAATCAAGAAACATTTTTTTACATAAATAAAGGTTTGGTAGTAATTCGTTCGAATTGTTTCGTTTCGAATTTTACAAAAACAGGCTGTTAATTTTAAAAACTCTCAATATACCTACATATAAATGTAACGCCTTTTTAAAATCGTTTCCCCCCTTTCTGATATTCTATTCAAGTGAATGCGAGCATTTTCAGTTCATTTGAAAGACAATATCTTATCGCAGGTACCATGTTCTATGACAAATTAAAATCTTATCCGATTTGAAGAAACACTTCTCCGGTATATTCCAAAATTGATTAACAAAAAACTATGAACGTATTTCACAACATATCTCACTCACCTGTTGCTTCCTTGGCACCACGCGATCTCGTACGAATTAAACCTTCTCGCTCCTTGTTGCGTATCAAACGCACCAAACCATTAAATTGTTTAATGTAACTCTCCAGCTCTTCACCCAAATTCTTTTTGTCCGAATAATCATCGACCAATATAATTTCATGTAGAATATGTTTTGGTGTACGGTCTATGACCGAATGGACGGTTCGCAGTAGCACTGAAAAGCCTTCATTGTGAAAGACAATGATAACACTGGTCTTTGGTAAATCATATGGATAATTCCAATGTTTACACTCTTCCAGGCGGGTATCGCGTACACTACGATGCATTGAAATTGCATCGGATGCAGCGATATTCATGCCATATTCCATTTCCGATTCGTCTGCCTCGTTTTTCTTATGGGCTGGCAGGTGATAAGCTTCACCGTTTTCGCCGGGACCTACACGGTCTTCAACATTGGTGGGTTCGAAATTACCCAACCCTGTAATAACACAAGAAATGAGTAATTGTTTAATTATTTATGTATGTTTTTGTTGTTGTTGCATTTTTTCAGCCATTGACTTACCTTCTACCAAAACCGGTATTTCTTTGGGCCTACCCTCTAAACGTTGATAGTGACGACGTCCCGTACCAAATTTAGCCTGATATACCTCCTGCACCCGTTTGTGGCCATCACTCCATGTGATCAACAAATATAGAAGTGGCAAGAGTGTTAGCACCAATGCCAAACGGCAAATGCGTCCATTGCGTATATTGCTAATACGCATCTTGGCTACGTGTGTGTGTGTGTGTGGATGTTTTGCTAAATTATTGTTTTTACTGCTTTTTCGCAACTGTTCTAGAGAGATTTTATGCGGTACCACCAGTCGCCGTCAGTCAGTTGTTCACCTGTATGCTGATGTTTGAATTTTTTTATTAATTAATATCTTTGTCGACGTGTCGCAATTGCCTTCTTGTCTTGTTTCTGTTCCTCTTTCAGCTGCTGCTTTACAACACCATCAATCCGACCGACCGCCTTAACTAGGCTCTGTGTGCTAACTGACAAACTCTCTTCTTTGGCTGCTCTAAACGTAATAAGACCAGACCAAGCAGACAGACAGACACTTTTTCTGGTTGTGCTTGCTGCTTTCTTCTTCTTCTTCGTCGTCTCAGTTTGGTTATTATCTTGCCAACCAATAACAACAACAATGACAGCAACAACTAAAAAACGTTCTCACATCTCCCCCAGCGGAGCAGCACCAAAAGATCAGCCCGCCGTCAATAACAATGGCCTATAAACATACCAACCACAACCAAACAACAACTGCAATGAATGGGATGAATGAACGCGAAACGAAGACGACTCCAAATGTGATAAAAAAAGCCGCTAGTAAGAAAAAAACACAAACTAGAAATGTGAAACAAAAAAAATTGTCGATAAATAATCCGTCGATAACAAACGATTACTTGCGTTTTTTGACAACTATCGATTATTGTTGACAATTTTTCTTCTTCTCTTCGTGTCGTCTTGTCGAATCTCATGTTCGAATTATGTTTCTGTTCCCGTACTGCAAGAATCTACTCGATTTTACTATTTTCAGCGAAATCATAAAGGAATATTCGTTATCGTAGTAAAAAGTTGTAGATTCTTGCAGTACGGGAACAGACCAAATGTCATAATAATCTGACAACATATGATTCATGAAGGTTCTAGTAGAGAACAATAATTGTGTTCATTTTATATTCTCCAAAAACGTTTTATTTCAAGTTTCGATTTTATTTATTTTTTTCTTCAAAAAATGTTATTTGACAAACTGGGAAAAAGTTGGGGGGAAACAGTAGCGCCATCTATTAACAAAACACATATATTAAATAGACTGCTGTTATTAACGATCTGGCATCACCATGCCATTGAAGCAGCCATTTTTGTTTCAATTCAATGTAGTTTCATTCGTTTGTGTTCGTCCGAACTCGTTTGTTGATTGTCTAGTGAAAATTTGTATTTTTTCAAGTTAAAAAGTGTTCAGCAATAAAATAAAACATAAATAATTGTAATACAGATCCTTCTGTGCGGTAAGTAATTGAAGTTTTTTGAAAATCGAGGTGATTTAAGGTGGAAAAATGGCAAAGAAAAAAATCCCTTTCATGTCCGTACAAGATATATTTTGTTGGGTGTGTGGAATGTCTCGTTCGTCTCCTCGTCTACAAGGTGTTGTGTTTCGGAGAGGGGTGGGGTAATGGAATTGTTGTGGATTTTTATTGTATGTATTTGTTTATTGAATTGCTGTGGTTGTTGGTTTGTTGGAATCACAGAGAAGTTCATAATAGAAAAAAATCGTTCTTGGTAAAAAGGTAAAATTTTAAGTTTCAAATTTGCCATTTAAAGTTTTGTTCTAAATTGTGTTCCATTTCTATATAGTGGAGTACTGGTCTTAACCTGCAAACAACAACAGAAAACTTTTATTGGATCAATTTTCCATAATTTGTCTTGTTTCCCCCTTTCTTTGTTGTGCGGTTGTGTGTGTCTCACTTTTCCCCTCGACAATGGACATTTTATATTTTCTGTGTAGATATGCTGCTCTGCCCAACTCCGCTGTGTATATGAAAGGAATGGAACAACGGTATTAATGCTACGCGATTATGTATTTAGTGTCAATCGTAATATCGAGTATTCGAATAATAAGTAACTGAAAGTTTAAAACTAACTGAATGATTTCTAACTGAAAATATTTTGGGAAACTTGTCGTGGATGTCATCGGTTATATGCTTAATACTTGTTTCTTGTTTACAGAAGTCCAGCTATAGTCAGTCAGGTGTAATAGAATAACACTTGTCTCTCGAACAGTGTAATCTATATTGAATATCTAATACCAACGAACTGCTAAGGTGTAACAAAGTATGTCTGTCTGTCTTAAACATTGTGTGATATGATAAGGTAGTTACGTTTTTCCAGTATCCAAATTCAAAGTCTTCAGTTTCAATCGAATGTACAACTATTATATGCCTCAATTTTAGATCATTTATTCGACGAGATAATTTTGGAGAACTGGAGTTTAAAAAAACCAACATACTTTTTGAATTTTAATTTTTCAGACCCCTTGTTTCTTTTGGCCAAGTCCGTTTCAGACTATTTGGAGGTTGGTGCGTCCGTTAACTCGAATAGAATAATCGAACTTTACATATCGCCACATTTCTTCCAATATAAAATCAATTTCAATGATGGGAAATATCTGTCCACTTCTCATACAAAATGGTCAAGATGTTGCTGAAAATTAGTTTGAACCTAACTTTACACAACCTAATATTTTTACCACCAAGCCTCCTGTATATTGTTTAAAAGGTTGGATTTATCGGCGCAATCCTCCCATTACCAACCCCAAAAGGTTTCGCGAGTTCAATGTCCGATTTGACCCAAACATTAAAAATTGCAATAAACTTACCAAATCTTGATCATGTTCGAAGATGGGACCCATCGGTCCACTTGTTGTGGTACCTTCCCTACAATGGGTGAAAATCTTAATAATTTGTTAATCCAATGCCCTATTTGACCCAAACTTTGCACATCATAATATTTTTTACCAATCATAGATAAAGCCAGAAGATATGGGACCCATCGGTTCACTACTGCTGATACCTCCCCCACAAAGTGTCAACATTTTGAAAATTGTTTTAATTCAATATGAATCGAATGGAATGTCCGATTTGTTCTAAACTGTCCGAATCGTAATACTTTTACCAAACATTGATCATGTCCGAAGATGGGGCCAATCGGTTTACTCAATCTAGTACTTCCCCCAAAAAGAGTCAAAATCATAATACTTTGTTAATGGTGGTACCCATGGCCTGCCTAATGGCTGTGAGGCTGTCCACACAGAAAGTGTGGATTTGTTTAAAAATAGATAATTTCGTGTTTGGAGGATGTTATAAGAGTCCCGCTAGATGTCATTATTCCTAGTAGAGACGATTGGAACCGGAGTAACCCTCCTCTGGACGGTTTGGCTTTCTATACAGACGGATCCAAGATAGAAGCGGAATTGATTAAAAGTCTGCATACAGAAATCTGAGGCCGTCCTCAAGTGTAGCACAGTTTTGGAAGAACTTACAGTTATCGGCTGTGTTGGGTACTAGGACACCGTGACATCATGGGTAACGAAAGAGTAGACAAATTAGCTAGACGAGGATCTCAATCTACAGATCTAGGAATTGATGTCTCAATCAAACCGCCCATATGTCATTTTTATCGGAACTTTGAAGCGTTCTTCGAACCTAGGTATAACGAACATAGGTGCAATGTGTCAAGATCTATTTGGCCGACTCTAATTACCAAAAGGACACACTGTTGAACCTGAGCAAAGATGAAATAAGAGTGTAATGACAGGAATCATTACTGGCCATTGCAATATCAGGGGCTTTACCAGTAAATGGGATAATGATGCTACGGATTACTGTATACTCTGCGTTGACGAGGAGGAGACGGAGGCAATTGAGCATCTCCTGTGTCGCTGCCCAGTCCTGGCCTACAGACGGCACAGACTAGTGGGTGCTCAGTTTCCACAAAGTCTTAGTTTATACAGCATACAACCTAAACCTAAAGTGGTTGGGAAAGTGCAACCTTGTCACGTAATATATCTTCCGTCCAATCTCTATAGCCATAGATACTATCTTATACTTACCTTCTCAAACTTCCTTGTAAACTTTTCATCTCTCTATACCCCCTTCTTTTCTCCCTCCAAGATCTCTCCATATCTTTTTCTTTTCGTGAATGATCACAGTGGACCTGACGGTCTCAGAGTGCTGCAGCCACATAAGTGACTGTATATCCCCAAACCTAATCTAAGGGTCCCGCGCAATTTTGATGGCCATATATCTGCATGTATACACTTCATCGATGAGGAAACTAGATTTTTCTAATCTGAATTTGAAACGCTTTAAAATGCTAACTGTATCAATATGGGTAGCATTTAAATTATAAATCATGAGACCAAAAATTTGACGAACCATATCTACGGAAATACAAATTTCCGCAAGAAAAAATTGTGTATATATATCGGAATTATTGGGTATATTTAACAACCAAAGTTGCTGTTATTTTTGATTCCAGGTTCTTCTTGATGGTTCTTGACCATCTCTAATTTGGTATTTCTCAAAGGTTAAAAATACCCTCTTGGTAACAAATTACATACAATACCATAGGCAACTGCTGTTTCAAAATTATATTCCACATTGTCCTAATAAGATATCCATATCCTATGGTCAGGCCCCAACAACTGCTACGGATCAGAATTTCGTTTTAAATTAAATTGTGAATTTTTTTAAACTTCGCTTACATTTCCCGGAGGAAAAAATACCTTATTGCCGCTTCGAAATTATACTCTTATTATACTAAAAAATTGTTCAAATAATCGGAAAATATAAGGGTCTGAACACCCACGTATATGTGAAAGCATGGATGTTCTAAACTAAAGCGACATAACTCGTTATCACAAAACCCATCTGAACCATTTTTTTAAACAATTTCGTTTTCAAAAATGCATTTGGCGACATTTGAACCCCAGTGTGTGTTCAAATAATCAAAAAAATCCATATTATTGTAATTTAATAGATTACAATGTTCCAATTAGATTATTCAAAACACGTCTTGTTTACATATTTAAATAATTACATGTAATAAAGTGTATATGTCTGATGATGATGCTGCTGCTGCTTTATTATAAGAGAAAATGAATCCTCGTATTATTGGTTGCAACACATTTGTCTCGAGTTCGTCTTGTGTCGGTCTGTTTACAAAATAAAAAAAACAACATCGTCGACGACGAAGTCATCGGCTATGTCTTAACAAGCTAAAAACAGCAACAAAAACAAAACGTTCAAACTAACAAGAACATGGTTAGTGAGTGCAGAGAGAATGGGAAATAATACACAACAAGCAAGCAAAAAACATATACCCCCACCAAAAAAATACCATAGCACATTCATCAACAACAACAGCAAGCAATCAGTTTGTATTCTTGTTGGATTTTTTCTTTTTCGCTGTAAAATGTTCTGTCCCTCTCTGGGCTGTTGTTATGCTCCCATTGGCTCTGTTAACGCACATTAACAACAACAAATGTTATGTTTTCCCCCAAAACACACACAGTTTGTATTCTAGTTGGATGTTTCTTTTCTGTGACATGTTCTCTTAAACAACAAATTTTATGGTTTCTCCCCCCACAAAAACATACACAAGCTCCTTCAACAACAGCAGCAAGCAGTTTGTATTCTTGTTGGATTTTTCTTTTTTGCTGTGACATGTTCTGCCCTGTTGTTATGCTGTCATTGTTTCTGTTAACGCACATTAACACAACAAATGTTATGTTTTCCCCCCATAAACACACACAGTTTGTATTCCTGTTGGATTTTTCTTTTGCTGTGACAGGTTCTCTCTCTCTCTTTATGCGCTGTTTTGCTGCCAACAACAAATGTTGTGTTTCCCCCATCATGAACAACGGCATGATTCTTTTTGGATTTTTCTTATGTTTGTGACAAGTTCTCTTTTCTGCAATGCTGCCAGTGCTCTGTCAACGTCACTGCTGTCTACATTGAAAATGAGAGCAGCAAGCCTAGGCAGCCAGAGTCAACCACATACCATTTCATTTGTGTGTACCACTACTCACTGTTATGTTTCGGCTTTCATCGTGTAATGGCTGCGTTTTATTGTATTGTCCGTTAAAAAATAATTAAATTCCAAGGAAAATAAATTTATATAGAAAAGATATCTTTAATAAAAATAGTAATTGCAAAAAAGAAAAATTGAAAAATAAATAAAAATACTGTGAATTTTGTGAAGAACAAAAAAAGAAAAATTGTATTTAAATTCTTACAAAGGTGATGGCAAAAAAGTGTTTAACAAAAATTGTGTGTGTTCGTGTCTGTGCATAAAAATATTGTTGTAAACAACAGCAGAACTATTCAAAGCAGCCAACCAATCTGCATTTTTTCCATTTGAACTTTACTTTGCCGCCTTGGCAAATTACCTCTGGGGGCTTCTCCTCCACATTCATGGTGGCTGGCGGGCAGTCTGCTTGGTGTTCATTACACATACACTAAATAATAATATTGTTTTTGTTGGGTGTGTGTGAATTTGTTTTGTGTTTGTGCGTCGTCGTTTGTTGTTGTTGGAGCTCCTCTTCTGTGTCTGGGATTTCGCCAGCAACAACAACAGCAGTAGCTAAAACGTTGGCGGCTTGTACCTTTCCTTTGTGTCTGCGTGTCTCCATTTCATTTTGTTATGCTTTTTGTGTTTGTTTGCGTGGTTTTATATTTGTCGGGATCGGGATCGGTGTTGAGAGTTTCTCTCTCTTAAGAGAGTAATTAGAGTTGCGCCATTTTTAATTTTGTAACAAGCGTACTTTTTGTTCACAAAAGGTACGAATTGACATAAACGTACCAAAACAAAAATTAGATTTTTTATTATTCGTGAATACATTTACGCTTAAATTATAACATATATTATTTATGCAAATAACTGGTATAAATATTTGCCAATATTTCTCGATAGTTATGATTTATTATCATTTGAAGTTGAATTTTAGGTACCTTTTCGTACTTTTTTGTTCCTACCTGTGGTAATGTTTTCCAACACAATTCACAATTTACCACTGAGAGAGAGAGAAACTCTCAGCACCGATCCCGATCCCGACAAATATAAAACCTCGCTTTGTAAAAAAGCTAGTTTTAGTTATCATGGTATATACTTTATATAGTATATAAGTTTATATTCTATATACCACCGTTTTGTATATTACATGAAAGAGGTGCAGTGCAGTGGTGTGTGTGTGTTTGCGCGTTGTGCCATATATGCACATTTTTTTATTTCCACACAATCAATGTCGTTGGAGTTTTTCTCTTCTCTACACCGATTCCAACATAAACGGAAATGTTTAGGGAATGACTAATGATTTGTTTGTGTTTATTTATTTATTTGTGACTGACTGTTTGCCCGTCTGTCTCGTTTGGGTTATGTTGTGTGCTTTATTTGCTCATTTGTTTATGTGAGTGATTTGTTGTTGTTGTTGTTGATTTTTTGTTTATTTTGATGGTGTTATATTTTTTTTTAAGATTTTTAGGGGAAGTTCTGCAACATATTTGTTTTGTAGCTTTTTTTCCTTCTTCTACGTTCTTTCCCCCATTCTTTGGCAATGAATATTCTACGGAATTGTAATTAATTTGCAATGGCAATATTTTGTTTGCTATTTCTCAAATATGGGTCATTTACTTTGAGTCGTCTATTGATGTCTAAAATTTACTTTAGGGAGAACCTCTTTAGAAATTATGAAATTGCTATCACTTGTACCTGAGGGTTCAATCTTCTCAAAAGAAACCAGAATTCTACTATAATTATTCTTCCGAGTCACCATTCAGAAATTTTTTGAAAATCTGAGCGACTTCAGTAAGAGCGATCCGATTTTTGCAATATCAGGGCCTTTACCAGAAAATGGGACCGTGATGCGAATGATTACTGCAGACTCTGTGCTGACGAGGAGGAAGCGGTGACAGTTGAGAATCTCCTGTGTCGCTGCCCAGTTTTGGCCTACAGACGCCACAGACTAGCAGGTGCTCACTTTCTACTGTCTCTAAGGTTTTTTTCAACTATGCAATCTGCTTTAATCTACTAAGAAATGGTTAGGAAAGTGCAAACTTAGCTCGTAATATGTTTTTCTGTCCAATTTCTTCATATTCTTCTATATCCATATTAATTTTAAAGTCTTTTTCAAAACTTCTATTTTTCTATATACCTATATAAATGGCTTAACTCTAGTTTGGTAAAAACGATCAGATTTTTCTGAAAATTTTTCCAGAGGTAGGTATTTTTACCCTAATTATGGGGATATCTTTTTTTCTTGGGGGACGTACCCGGTTACCCGGTTATTTGACCCGGAAGTTCGGGTACGGGTACCCGGTTATATCCGGTTCTACGGATCCGGTTAATATAATAAAGGTTATCAAGGTTTAAAGGTTATCAAAATACCTTTCCATTGAGTGGTAATATGATGGGGTTATCTCAAACCATTTTGGAGATATAGTCAAAAAACTGGGTATTGGTCCCCGATTTTTTTGAAAAACTCCCTAAAAGTCGAACTTGGGCCCATTATAGTACCTCTCTAACCCAAACTCAAATGATAGACTACAATTTGCCCTTTCCAAAATGGTGCGATATGTGGCTGTATCTGTTGTGGATCAAAAGATATGGGCCTTAGAACCCTACAAAAACAAGAAAATTCTGTCGCGTAGCCGGTGTTGGTATCTGTCCATAGGAGAAAGTCTTAAATCCCCGGCCGAAGGCCGGCTACACAAAAAATATTCTATTTAGAAGGATTTTCTGCCGCGTTAGCCGGTGTTGGCATCTGTCCATAGGAGAAAGTCTTAAATCCCCGGCCGAAGGCCGGTCACCCAAAAAAATATTCCATTTAACAAGAGATTCTGTCGCGTAGCCGGTGTTGGTAGCTGTCCATAGGAGAAAGTCTTAAATCCCCGGCCGAAGGCCGGCTACACAAAAAAATATTCTATTTAGAAGGATTTTCTGCCGCGTTAGCCGGTGTTGGCATCTGTCCATAGGAGAAAGGCTTAAATCCCCGGCCGAAGGCCGGTCACCCAAAAAAATATTCCATTTAACAAGAGATTCTGTCGCGTAGCCGGTGTTGGTATCTGTCCATAGGAGAAAGTCTTAAATACCCGGCCGAAGGCCAGCTACACAAAAAAATATTCTATTTAGAAGGAGTTTCTGCCGCGTTAGCCGGTGTTGGCATCTGTCCATAGGAGAAAGTCTTAAAGCCCCGGCCGAAGGCCGGTCACCCAAAAAAATATTCCATTTAACAAGAGATTCTGTCGCGTAGCCGGTGTTGGTATCTGTCCATAGGAGAAAGTCTTAAATACCCGGCCGAAGGCCAGCTACACAAAAAAATATTCTATTTAGAAGGAGTTTCTGCCGCGTTAGCCGGTGTTGGCATCTGTCCATAGGAGAAAGTCTTAAATCCCCGGCCGAAGGCCGGTCACCCAAAGAACACCATGCTATTTAAAAGGAGATTCTGTCATGTAGAAAGATTTTCTTTGTTTTATAGGGTTCTAAGGCCCATATCTTTTGATCCACAACAGATACAGCCACATATCGCACCATTTTGGAAAGGGCAAATTGTGGTCTATCATTTGGGTCCTGTTTGGAGAGGGACTATAATGGACCCAAGTTCGACTTTTAGGGGGTTTTTCAAAAAAATCGGGGACCAAAACCCAGTTTTTTGACTATATCCAAAATGGTTTGAGATAACCCCATCATATTACCACTCAATGACCTTTAAAATGATACCCATATTATATTAACCGGATCCGTAGAACCGGATATAACCGGGTACCCGTACCCGAACTTCCGGGTCAAATAACCGGGTAACCGGGTACGTCCCCCAAGAAAAAAAGATATCCCCATAATTAGGGTAAAAATACCTACCTCTGGAAAAAATTTCAGAAAAATTTGATCGTTTTTACTAAACTAGAGTTGTTCCATATAAATTTTTCTATTTTCCCCCAATGATATTTTGAAAAACATATGGGGCAATAAATTATTTGTGACCCAATTGCGTTTAAACTGACATCCAGTTTGACACATGGACACAAATGTGTTTGTCATTCCATCTTCTCTGTTAGCTATCAAACAAATCTAAATATAAATACTAAATTGTATAATTTCAAAACAAGAAAGGTAGGTGTGTGCTTTGGTTATAAACATACATACATAAATCACATGGTATGTACTAGTATTGCCGTGCCAAGGAAACATATTAGCACTTCTTGTCTTGGATAGCCAATTGTTTAAGTAATTATAATCCTCCTTAGCTAGCCCCGTCATATTGGTATAATTCTTTTGAAAGCCCAAAGGAAAAAAGTAAGGAAGCAATGGTAATGATGGGAACAACAAATTCCTAGAAATCACAACACCACTCATCTCTCCGTCTCCCCCATACCTCTATTTTTGTAGAAAATATTTTACAAAGGGAAACAAAATACAGAAATATGCCAAAAATACCCCAGGTACTTTGGGGGATTAACGGATCGTGTTGTTTTTTATTATTATTTGTGTCGATTCCCCTCCAATAGCAAACAAAAAACGGCAATAACAAACAATATTTTGTAGAATAAGCGGCAAAGATATAACACATTTATGACGAAAAAACACATGTTCTGCATAGAAAACCAAATCATTTGAAATTTTCAGAAAAAAATGATGACAAACGAATCGGTTCTTTTTTTAAGAATTACATTTTAGGGATTTGTTGTTGTTGCTATCGAATTTAAATGAAAGGTGTTTAATTTAATTACTTTGTTGATGCCCATTGAGGATGTAGAAAATCAAACTACTGCCTGCTTCCTATTATGGGGGTTGTTGGAATACATAATTTATGCCTGGCACGTATTATAATCGGAAATGTAATGGGAATAGAATTATGTTGTAGTTATTAATTTTAAAACTATTTTCATACATTTACGTATGTAATAATGTGTAAAATAAATTAATTTCTTGTTTCCTGATAATGTTGTTATACCCTCCACCATAGTATGGAGGGTATATTAATTTTGTCATTTCGTTTGTAACTCATCGAAACTTTCGAAATATTCATTTCCGACCCTATAAGCATATATATTCTTGATCAGGGTAAAATTCTAAGAACATCTAGCCATGTCCGTGCGTCTGTATGTCCATCCGCCCGCCCATCTGTATGTTTTAATCCCGCTATCTTCTGAAGGAATTGGAATAGCCCGCCAAAATTTTGCAGAGTCTTTTGTCTGCAGGCAGGTCAAGTTCGATGATGGGTTATATCGGTCCACGTTTAGGCATAGCCCTTATATAAGGGCATTTTTGGGGTTCTTGAGCGCATTTTTCAACCGAATTCGCTGAAATTTGGTACATTGGGTTCTTATTTGGTACCAAATGTCTCCACTAAAAATCATAAATATCGGTCCACTTTTTCTGGTAGCACCCATATAACGGTACCCCCAATTTTCGGTACTTTGGGGTTCTTGAGTTCGTTTTTCAACCAAATTCGCTGAAATTCGGTACATTGAGTCTCCTCTAAAAATTTTAAATATAGGTACAGGTATTCGGGTGGCCCCCATATAAGGGCACGCCCAATTTTCGATATTTAGGGGTTATTGAGCTCGTTTTTCAACAGAATTCGCTGAAATTTGGTACATTGGGTTCTTTTTGGGTACCAAATTTCTTCACTAAAAATTATAAATATAGGCCTATTTTTTTCGGATAACCACTATATGAGGGCACCCCCCAATTTTCGGTATTTTAGGGTTCTTGAGCGTGTTTTTCAACCGAATTCGTTGTAATTTGGTATTTTGTAGTCGCATATGGTAAAAAATCTTCCTACCAAAAATTATTAATATTCGCCCCCTTTTAGGGGTGGTGCCCATATAACCCCCTTCTTATATTAAAATAGTTAGCGGATTAGTTCCGTGGGTAGGGGTGGTCCCCTATAGGAGATAGTCGTTACTTTAAATATTCAGTTTTATCCTACAAACTATGAAATTCTAAGACGATTTAGCCATCGGTTGTAATCATTTCGATTTCTAAGGAAATCGTGATAAAAAACTCGAACCTAACCATAATGAAACATATCGGCCAGCATTTAGGCATCTCCCCCATATACCATTACCTCCTGAAGGAATGAATTGAGACAAAACAAAAATATTGGGTTCGAAATTGACATATGTCGGTCATTAATTAGGCATAGCCCTCATATATAATTATAACCCCAAATATTCGCTTATTCCTACACTATGTAATCTAAATTGCAGTAGTTTGAGGATTGTATATTCTACATACCATGCGTTATTAGTATCAGTCCACGCTTTGGGGTTTTCATTAAAAATTCCTGAAATATGTGTGTGGTGTACACAATGGTTTACATAAACCAGTTTGTAGTTATCGGTATAGGTTCACTTTTTGGTATGTTCCCTATATTTCAATTTCAAGTATACCTATGGGGGAGGGTATCCAAACGCTTTTTCAATTATTCTTGTTCAGGGACAGAGAATTCCGAAATTTTAAATTCCATCCTCCTCTGTTTTTTAGGCCAAAGACGTCATAACATATGTTGAACATTAATTAAATTTTGTTTTTTTCAAATATTGTAATTAGTACTAATAATACTATTCTCCTTGGAATAGAGTTAAAACGCCTTATTTTGATTTGGGTGGAATTGTTAGACAAAAAAAAACATTTGAAAATTTCCACTTTCGATATTTCAACAGTTTGCCTGCTCAGAGTTTACACCCACATTTTACAAACCTTATAATTTTATATTTAATTAACAGTTTAAAATCTATTTTCCAACCCCACTAATTTTGTTTTAATTTTTCATTTTTTCCTTTACAGGTGTGGTGTAAAACGCCTAAATCACCAAAATGAGTTTCATGCAAACACAAAATCGTACAAGTAAGTAAACAATATATTTCAAAATGCGTAAATTAGTATTTAAAAATTATTTTTAATTCATATCTTGTTTATATTAAGAAATCTCCAATAAGAATCATTTAGTAGGCTTTGAATATTTCGAAAAGAAGGACAATAATTTTGTTAAGTACAAAAAGTTCAGAGAATTTGGGTTTTTAGTATCTGTAATACTCTAAAAAAAATCGACGCTTTTTAATAAAAGGTTAGTTTGAAGGATGCAAAAAATTACGCTAACGCAAATTTTTTCAATTCCGGATACCTGTCAATTAAGAGGGAAATAAAACAAATATGATGATACCAGTACGGCAGGCATTACAAAATATTCTTCAAAAGACAAGCTGAAATCTTCGCTATTTGGAAGGTAGTGGAATTGATAAAAAGTCTGGATGCAGAGATCGTTGAACCGGTGACTATCTTTGTGGATAGAGTCAAGTGGCTCTTAAAGCCAAGTGTAGAACAGTTTTGGAAGAACTTGCAGCTATTGTCTGTGTTGGGTACCATGACATCATGGATAATGAAAAAGCATACGAATTAGCTAGACGAGGATCTCAATCTGCAGATCTAGCAATTGATGGCTCAATCAAACCACCAAGATATGTCATACTTATCTGAACTTTGAGGTGTTCTTCGACGAACGAGCCAATGCACTCTGGCACAACGAGCTTAGTTCAATGTGTAAAGATCTATTTGGGGCCGACTCTGTCCAGCAAATGGACACACTCACTGTTTAACCTGAGCAAAGCTGAAATAAAAGTGTAATGACAGGAATCATTACTGGTCATTGCAATATCAAGGCCTTTACGAGTAAATGGGACCATGTTGCTACGGATTACTGTAGACTCTGCGTTGACGAGGAGGAGACGGAGACAATTGAGCATCTCCTGTGATGCTGTCCAGTCCTGGCCTACAGACGGCACATACTAGTGGGTGCTCACTTTCCACCGAGTATTAGTTTCTTCTCAACAACGGAACTTGCTCTAATCTAACAGCATCATTAGAAACCTAAAGTGGTTGGGAAAGTGCAACCTTAACACGTAATACATCTTCTGCCCGATCTCTTTAGCCATCGATACTATATCATACATACCTTATCACACTTCCCTGTAAGCTTTTCATCTCTCCCAATATTGTGGTCCTTTAAAACGGATTCTTTAAAACACGTCTTGTTTTGACCCTTGAGAAAATAATTTTTAAGAAATTATCATTAAAAATCCCACAACTATGACAGACTTACAAAAATATTCTTCAAAAATCCAGTCATCGAAAAATATTCTTAAAAAAAATCATTGAAAATATTCAATTAATATTTGCAAAAAAAGAAAACACATCTCAATCATGAGAATTCATCTAAAGGACTCTATATGTACTTAGTATGAAACTAATGAAAGAGCCGAAGCAAACGAGTAAATATGCTTTCATCGACATTTCCTTTTTTTGCATATTAACCCCCTTCAAAATTGTGAACAAGCTCTAGCAACGCCAACCAAACGCTTGATTGCATATTTCAAACCAATTTCTTTTTTGTCATCAAAAAAAGTCATGTACATTTTGTTTTTTGTGGGAAAGAAAAAATTTACAAGCGCTGAACTACTTATTATACAATAACATATACCACCACCCTTCTCTTCCCAAAGGAAGAAATATGTTGTTCCAAAAAAGGCACAACACGGAAAAAATGTCGTCTTCCCTTCTCTTAACCATAAGAGTTGTAGAAATTACGACTGATTGCTGGTTTGGTGGCAGTATGTGGACACTTTTTGTCGTTTCTCCTTCTTTATTCTTCAATTCATTCATGCCTTTTGCAAAAAAAAGTGCACTTGAAGAAAAAAGGAATAAAATGTATGATGGTTGTGTGTGGTGTAGTACTTGGAAGCGAGACAAACATTAGGCCAAAACATATGCCCACAACAATAAGTAAGAGGCAAACATGTATGGTGTAGATGGCGGAAGGGGTTGGGTTAGGTATGGCAAGAAAATTGCAAACAAACGTGGTTGTGGTGTTAACAAGCAGCGTCAATAGCCAGCCAGCCTGAGTGGTGTTCCAATACTAATACTGCTGCATGCTGCTCCCATGTTCTTCGTTGTTCTTCAAGATGTAACACGCGCTGCCATATGGCCGCTGTATTTTTCTCCCACACTCCTTGATACCACCATTCCTGTCAATCAACCACCAACACCAAATTATTACCCTTTCTTTTTTGTGCCACATTTTCTCTAGAAGTCATCAATTCAAGTAACAACTTCATTCAATTCTCAAGGAGTAATTTCATTTTATGGATAATGATCGAATTGTTAATGCCCTACAAAAGTCAAGGATATAGTGGAATTCATAAGTCACAGAAGTATTACGGTGATAGCGATCCAGAAAATAAAACTTTGTACAATGAGTTGTGGGATTCCGTTTTAGGTAATGACCAAAAGAGAACAGTGTTGGCCGAACAAACCCAACCAGCGCTTCAGAGAACTTTCATTCCTTCTGATGTATGGGTAGCGGAAAGGAAATGCTGATCATTGTAGCTGCAACCGCTAGATTTAAACCTGTTGGTCGATTACTTGAATGAGACCTAATTTCCCAGAAGTGGTAGTTGATGTAGCAAATGTGTGAGATGAGCTCCGTAGATCTCACCCAGCAGATGCTAGGGTTAGGGAACTCGCCTTAGAGGTCAGCACATTAGTAGCGGAGCATAAGCATGGTTGGAGCATCTGAAGAGTTTCAACATCTGAACCGATGTGAGTAAATTGTGGGAAACGATTAAGTCGCTATCGAACCCCCTTGTAGGAAAGATGATAGGACTCAGACACATTTAACGACGAAACGAAGAGATACGCGAATTATTTTAACCGACAGTTTGTCGAGCATCGCGAGAGCGACTGGGCGAAGCGAAGAGTAGTAGGTCGTATAAGAAATCTTCCCACCGAGCAGGTCCCGATAGCCACCCTCGCCGTTCCCGAAGCCTGGACAATGCGTAGGGTGGTCCCGCTACTGAAGCATGGCAAGAATGTCAGTAAAGGAGGATCTTAAAGGAGGATTTGACTTTGGTCACCAGTAGCGAAAACCCTTAAGGCATTACACCTCATTACATTAGGGAAAGCTATCCAGTTGCTAATCCTCTACATGGGTTCCGTAAGCAACACAGCACAACCACATCCATGCACGCCATCTCCACACATTTAAGTCGAGGACTGTCAATCATGCCACACTATTTAAGAACACCGAGAGCACTTCCCTCCGGCAAAGTTTGAAACGTTGAATAGTCAATTACATGTGTGAACGCCAGCCGAAGGTGGAGTTACGGAATAAGAAGTCCAACCCCCGTAGAGTTTAGCAGGGAGTTCCAAACGGTTTATCGAACGGGACAAAAGTAAACTATCTGAATAAATGTGTGAGACTGGGGGTCTGTGGCGATATCGGGAGACAATGCAGTGCAAATATTAGTTCTAATAATACTGGCTTTGAAGTTGAGCAGAAGCTATAGTCTGTGGGTGATCAGTCTTGAACTGTGACCAAAGGCTTCGGTAGCATGGGAGTTAGTATCTCTAGGTTTACGGATCTAGCCTGACAATTGGCCCTTCGAGAAGCATCGTGATGGAGGTGGTACCTATCCTCTGTCATGTATTTTGTAAAGTGCTTCGCTGCATTTTTTGTTCGATCCCAGACAAATGTTTAGTCCTTCCACCAAAAAATCCCACGAATGAAGAAAATATAAGCATTAATCCTTTATAACAAAGCAAAACTACTACGCTGACGTTGTACTTTTCTTTAAATTCTTAATATTTCTTCTCGTTGAGATGGGATGACAAGGGGCGGGCGGCATTTTGGCCGGTCGCGCTCTTTCGTACACACCAAAAGCCTGTCTGATAGACTGACTTGACTCCCTGGTGGGTGGTAGTTACTTGAACAATTTTTGTTTGTAAGCCTTTTTTGCCGTTGTTGCTATTGAATAAAAGGATCATTTCATGTGGTCCTTAAACAACATTTTTGCAATCGTTTGTAATATTTATATGGCGATGGTCGGTCGTCGGTCTATTCCTTGTATGTGTTTTCTTTTGTGGTTGTTGGCTTTTTTTTTTTTTGTGCTGAAGTGGTGGATTTTTATTCATTGCATCAAAAACATGAATATAGGAAATTGAATATTGCTGGTTTAGCATTTATTACTCGTTTTTTTCTTCTTCTTTATTTCGGTACCACTTCAATTTAAATTAATGCATACTCATATATTTTTTTCTAAAGGCAAAAAAAAGGAAATCAATTTTGAATTAAAATGACACATACAATAGAATTAAAATATAAAGTGGAGAGGTCCTTTGTCGCTGGGAAAGAGAAGATGGGGAGGAGTTTCGTAGATTTTTAATATTTTTTCAAGGTCTATCGAAGGCGTGGATTTTTTAAAATATTTTTAAAGGTCTAGACTTTTGTCAATGTCTGCCATCTGGCGTGGATTTTTTTAAAATCTCTTTTAAAGGTCTAGACGTTTTTTTAAGGTCTAGACTTTTTTTAAAAATATTTTTTAAAGGTCTTGACTTTTTTCAAGGTCTGCCATCTGGCGTGGATTTTTTGAAAATATTTTTTAAAGGTTGATTTTTTCAAGGTCTATCGAATTGTATTTTTTAAAAATATTTTTTCAACGTCTATCATTGGTGTGGATTTATTAAAAATATTTTTTCAATGCCTATCGAAGTTGTGGATTTTTTAAAAGTATTTTTCAGGGTCTATCGGCGGTGTAAATATTTTTAATAAAAGGGGCCGTTTGACCAGTTCCTTTTTTTCTTTCCAATATTTAGGCTTAAAGATAACATTTAGACAACACTCTCCCCCTTCCACCTCCTTTAAAAGAAAGAGAAGCAACCACTACTGACAAAAGTGATTATTTTACGCTTTCTTTCATTCATTTCCCTCTGCAATTAGATATCAATGACAGCTTTTAACAAATAATTTCGTAATGATTGTGTGTGAAAATTAGAATTGGAGATTCGTATCATATATCCCGGCAGTAGTAATCATTGTCGTCCTCATCAATCCCCTTGTTAGAATTTATTTGTATTTGAAATAAAAATGTAAAGAAACACGTAAACATCCCCAACAACAACAACATTACTTAGGACGGGCAGCAGACTTACTATGGCATAATATAAAAAGGAAATAAAAAAACAAGTACTGTCATTTTAGGTTTGCCGTTGTGTTGTCTTTTTTTTTGTAAGGGGATATTTAGGTTGGGTGTAGAGTTCATCGTCGTTTCATTCATTGATACAAGTCAGCCAGGCAGGAAGGCAGCAAACCAGACAGACAGGCCATCCAGGCAGCTCAATTTGCACTGTACAACATAATAATAATGATAATGGTGATGTTCTACTTGTTTGTTTGTACTGATGATTACGATGTTGCGCTGTATTTGATACTAACGAAGAGGAGGAGGACACGGACATCAGCAGCAGCAAGTAACGGCGGCAATGATGTGTTTCATTCGTGGTGGTGATTACAACAATATTAAATGTCAACAAATCATCAACAGAGCATGTCCATGGCAAATATACAACAAATAACAGAGTCAAAGTAACAAGGAGTAGTACTGCGCCATGAAGAAAAATAACAAGAAGAACAACAACACCCATCAACTACCTACTACCATTTTCAAATGAACATATAATAATCAACATCATTTATGCAAAATAGCAAATAAGAATACAAATTTCAAATTCACAAACACCACCCAATCATCCATCCGTCCTTATATTTACAATATTCTACTCCCCATCGCCTCTTCCCCAGAGAAACACAAACCAACCAACAAATCCAATTCGTTGAAAAATGCCCGCAAACAGGGAATAAAAATATTTATTTCAAGTACTTTAAAAGCTTTAAGCTGATGTTGAACATGCTGGCGCATACAATAAACCAAGCAACCAACAAGGGCGGAATATAGCTATCCTGCTGGGAATTCCACACAAACGATACCAAATAGAGACTAGGGAGGAAAAAAAATAAAGGTCTAACAACAACACAAGAACAAAATTGGGGGATATCAAAAACTCATTGAATACCAATAGGATATCAATCAAATCAACTTGGTTGGTTGCTTGCTTTTTCGTTCGCATAGCAGAGCAGTATTGAAAAAAAAACAGAAAAAAAACGTGCAGCGCATTATAAAAGAAGGAAATACATGTCGATGGCGGGGAGATAGATGATAAATGTAAAAAAATAATTTGAAGTTTTCAATGTCTATGAAATGTAAATGTATATTTTCAAGGGAATTTTAATCATATTTAAGTGATATGAATTCAATTCTGTTTCTGTTGTACGACCGGAAAAATATTTTTCAAAAGAATCCACGCCTGAAAAATATTTTACGACCTGAAAAATATTTTTCAAAAAAATCCACGCCTGTTGTACGACCTGAAAAATATTTTTTTTTATAAAATCCACGCCTGGTGACAGAACTTCGGTTCCATAAGCTGAGCTTAAAAAATCTCGGTCTTTTGGACAATTTTTCCAATTTGAAAGATCATATTCGCAATGTTGTCTCCCTCTTGATCTTTTCATCTTATTCATGGCCTTCTGCCTGAGCCATCAGCTGGTTCGCTTTTATATGCCTTTTGGGCTGGGGCATCTTCATCGATTCTCACAACATGACCTAGCCAACGTAGTCGCTGCAGCTCAATATGTCTAACAATGCTGATGCCCGAGAATAGCTAGTACAGCTCATGGTTCATTCGAATAGGTGGAATGTGTCGATATGTTTTTCGTGGGTTTTTTCAGGATTTGGCACAGAGTGAAAATCTGGTCAATGGTGGATTTGCTATGTCTGAAGCCGCATTGGTATGGTCTAACAATGTCATTGACCATTGGCTTCAGTCGTTCACACAGCATGCTGGAAAGCACATTATATGCGATGGGAAAGAGACTTATTCCTCTATAGTAGGCACATATCGTCTTTTCTACTTTTTTGTGCAGGGGACACAGGATGCAGGAATCGTTGGAATCGTACTAATCAGCTGGCGCATGCTCCTTACCAGCATCTAATCACCAGTCTTGAATAGTTCGGCTTGTAACTCATCGGCACCTGCTGCTTTATTATTCTTCAGCCGATTGATTCCAATTCTGACTTCAGCTTGGCTAGGTGGTATACACTCTATACCGTCATCTATTATTGGTTCTGGGGTATCCACTTCACTGCTACTATTTGATACCAGAAGTTTTTCAAAAAGCTCCTTCCAGATCCCCAGCACGCTGTCTGTATCTGTCACCAGGTTTCCTTATTTATCTCTACAGGAGGATGTGCCTGCACCAAAGCCTTCGGTTTGGTGTTTTACTCGCAGGGTTGCCTTATACGCTGCGTTTTTCACATCAGGGGGTCGTCAACCATGGGTGGTTTTGATTTTCTTTTTCGTTGCTTTTTCATAGTAAGAGGGGGTTTCCGAGTGTGGGCAACTAAACCGACGCCTCAACCCATTTTTAATAGTTCTTATGGGTGAACTCGCGGAACATATCAGCTCACTATTTCAATGGATGATGAAAATAGTTACTCCAGGTGAAACCGCCGGGAGGTCAGTGTCCACAATTGAGATGAAAGAGGGACCAAGATAAGCCTGGACTTCGCCATGTTAAAGCCTTTGCTTGGTATCTATCATCCCTCACGCCTGGTGTACGACCTGAAAAAATAAAAAAATATTTTTTAAAACAATCCAAGCCTGTTGTACGTCTTGAAAATTATTTTTTTATTTAAATCCACGCCTGTTGTACGACCTGGAAAATATTTTTTTTTAATCCACGCCTGTGGTACGACCTTACAAATAGTTTTGGAAGAGTCTTGATTTGATAGTGCGCCGGGTAATGAGTTGATTTGAACCATCAAATCTATAGGATGCTTATTTTTCCGGCTTGATACCGCGCCGTGTTTCCAGCTTTAAATGACCAAATGGTTGGTTGATTGGTCATTCACTTAGTTTCTTCTCGCAATCAACATTTTCTTCTTCTTATAATAACAACAAAATATAGATGTTGTGCTGCAAACCACCTAACTGCAGAGTGTGTGGTTATATGCTTCCTGGCTGCTACTGCTGAGAGTGTATCTATATTTTACGCTAGCCTGGTCTGGCCTTTGGCTGTACAATTTTTAATCTATTCCTGCTGTCGTCGTTGATTTTGCTAGAATTCATGATGCGACGACATCGTGGTACATTGTTGTTGTGTTTTTTCATCATCTAAAAAATTTACATATTTTCTGCAATATATATTTTTTGTTGTGTTGTTGGCTCTTTGAAATATACCGTTATTTAAGAATATTTCACAATCTCTCAATATTGTATTGATTTTTCGTTGTGCTGTGCTCTGTTTGTCCTGCGAGTTTTTTGGTGACCGCTAGAGGATGACGACGTCCACAATCTATCATGGCGATTGTCGTCTAATACCACTGGTTCGGCCTGTAGTTCTTTATGAATTTCAGCTTAAATTGCCGAGAATTTTGTTTTTAATATGGCATATCTAAATAATTGCAATGAAGGAGGAATACTCCTCATTGTTGGAGGTAGTGGTGTGGTGGACCCTGTAGACAGTGTCAATGTAATGACGATGGAAATTTTATAAAAACCACCATTACAATTTGTCTGTCTGCCGACGATTTTTTTATATATTTTACTCTAGATAATGTTTGATATCTGTATGGTTTCATTTTTTATTTTTTCAATAACTTTAATGCGTTTTTTTTATTTTTTCCCTCTCTTTAAATGTCCTTTATGCTCCTTTGTTGGGGATTTTTGTTTGTTCTGTTTAAATATTTTGTTGTTGCTTTTTACATTTCCTTTCCCCAATCTATAGCAAAGAGACTTTCTCTCTTTTCCCTTATAAAATTTGCCGCCATCACCGCATCCTGAATTACATTTTAATCACATTTAATGAAAGTAATTCAATTCAAAGGGGTTTGAGTTGATGGATTTTTTTCTGTTTGTATTCAATATATAAATCTATGCTAAGGGTGCGACGATGAGAGGGATTTAAAGAAAGAGAAAACATTTAATAATAATACTAAAAATCATATCCTTAAAAATTAAAAAAAGTTGTATTCATGAGCGGATGGATTTTTTAAAAAATATTTTTTCAAGGTCCCTCATATAGCCTTAATTTTTATTAAAAATATTTTTTTTTAAGTTCCCTACATAAGGCATGGATTAACCTATTATCTCTCTCTCTCTCCTTTTTCTTCCAGTGTCTCACAACAATCAGTATAATCCGCCGGATTTGCCACCGATGGTATCATCGAAAGAGCAAACCCTAATGTGGCAACAAAATTCATATCTTGTCGATTCGGGTATACACTCGGGTGCCGTAACGCAAGCACCCTCCCTATCCGGCAAAGAAGATGAAGAAATGGAAGGTGATCCGTTAATGTTCGATCTCGATACCGGATTCCCACAGAATTTCACCCAAGATCAGGTGGACGATATGAATCAACAGCTAAGCCAGACACGTTCACAGCGTGTACGCGCCGCCATGTTCCCCGAAACGTTGGAGGAAGGCATCGAAATACCCTCAACACAATTTGATCCACAACAACCGACGGCTGTTCAACGTTTGGCCGAACCATCGCAAATGTTAAAACATGCCGTTGTCAATTTAATCAATTACCAAGACGATGCCGAGTTGGCCACACGTGCCATACCCGAATTGATAAAATTGCTTAACGATGAAGATCAAGTAGTTGTCTCCCAAGCAGCCATGATGGTACACCAATTGTCGAAGAAGGAAGCTTCCCGTCATGCCATTATGAACAGTCCCCAAATGGTGGCAGCTCTTGTGCGTGCCATTTCGAACAGTAACGATTTGGAAAGTACTAAAGCTGCCGTTGGTACTCTTCATAATTTGTCACATCATCGACAAGGTCTCTTGGCTATATTCAAGAGCGGTGGTATACCAGCTTTGGTGAAACTGTTGTCTTCTCCGGTTGAGAGTGTACTCTTCTATGCTATCACCACATTGCATAACTTGTTATTACATCAAGATGGTTCAAAGATGGCCGTACGTTTGGCTGGCGGTCTACAGAAAATGGTCACCCTTCTACAGCGTAACAATGTCAAATTCCTGGCCATTGTCACAGATTGTTTGCAAATTTTGGCCTACGGCAACCAGGAAAGCAAATTGATTATTTTGGCTTCCGGAGGTCCGAATGAATTGGTGCGCATAATGCGCTCCTACGATTACGAGAAGTTGTTGTGGACCACTTCGCGGGTCTTGAAAGTGTTGTCTGTTTGTTCGAGCAACAAGCCGGCCATTGTGGATGCTGGCGGTATGCAGGCCCTGGCTATGCATTTGTCGAACCCATCGCCGCGTCTGGTGCAAAATTGTCTCTGGACATTGCGTAATTTATCGGATGCGGCCACAAAAGTTGACGGACTCGAACCATTGTTGCAGTCATTGGTTCAGGTATTGGCCTCGACCGATGTCAATGTGGTAACATGTGCCGCTGGCATACTCTCGAATTTGACTTGTAATAATCAACGCAATAAGGCTACCGTATGCCAGGTGGGTGGTGTTGATGCTCTGGTACGTACCATTATCAATGCCGGTGATCGTGAAGAGATCACCGAGCCAGCCGTGTGTGCATTGCGTCACTTGACCACACGTCATGCCGATTCGGAAATGGCACAAAATGCCGTGCGTTTGAATTATGGTTTGTCGGTGATTGTTAAGCTATTGCATCCACCATCACGTTGGCCATTGATTAAGGCCGCCATTGGGCTGGTGCGCAATCTAGCATTGTGTCCAGCAAATGCGGCTCCATTGCGTGAACATGGAGCAATACATCATTTGGTACGATTGTTAATGCGTGCCTTCCAAGATACAGAACGTGTAAGTAGTAGTAAACAGATAATGAAGACAATTCCCCTGTTGTTGTATACAATTTGTTATTGCTGTTGGTTTGGATTTTATATTTTTATGTGTTTTTGTTTTTAGCAACGTTCTTCGGTGGCCACAACTGGCTCCCAACAACCCTCGGCATATGCTGACGGTGTACGCATGGAGGAAATTGTTGAAGGCACTGTGGGTGCATTGCATATTTTGGCCAGAGAGTCCCACAATCGGGCACTTATACGCCAACAATCGGTTATACCGATATTTGTTCGTTTGCTATTCAATGAAATTGAAAATATACAGGTATGTTGCAAGAATTGGCATGGTTTTCCATATAAATTGATTTTTTGTATTTACTTTATAGCGCGTTGCTGCCGGTGTCCTTTGCGAACTGGCAGCCGATAAAGAGGGCGCTGAAATTATCGAACAAGAAGGTGCCACTGGCCCTCTAACCGATTTGCTACACTCGCGCAATGAGGGCGTGGCCACATATGCTGCAGCTGTATTATTCCGTATGAGCGAAGATAAACCACAAGATTACAAGAAACGTCTATCCATAGAGCTGACCAATTCCCTGTTACGTGAGGACAACAATATATGGGGAAATGCAGATTTGGGCTTGGGGCCAGATTTACAGGTTCGTTATGTTTAATATTTTATATTTGAAAAAAAGTAGTAATCTAATCAATAGCATATATATGATATTATCAACAAAAATTATAACACACATGTATAAAAATACTATTGTTTTAAATTGTTTTCTGAAATTAAACAAAAATTATTAGCTGCAGTATTTTGATTTAGTTTAAACGTATTTATTAATCATATATACATACATATATATCGTATTTCTATCAAACATAGTTGTAAAATTATATAATTTTTATTTAATATTTTATTTTAAGTTTTTTTTTTTTTTGTCAATTGCAGTGGCATAATTAGATATATGTTTCTGTGTAAAATGTAGATAACATTAATCGAACTAAATTAAGTTAGAAATTATACACTGTACCACTTTCAAAACAAAAGCGTGCTTGGATTTTTTTAAAAATACAAATACATTTTTTAAGGTCCACCACAGGGCGTGGATATTTATACCCTTCACCACACTGTTGCACAGGGTATTATGTCTTTGAGCATATGTTTGCAACAGGCAAAAATAATCAAGATAGACCTATGGTTCCTTTTGAGAATATTCATAGAATCACTTTCTGAGTCGATTTATGCATGTACGTCCGCCCGTTCGTCAGTCCATGTTAAATTGTAGACAAAAATTACAGGTCGCATTTTATCCGAATTGGATAAAATTTGGCACAGCTCATTTGTTTGGCCCAAGAATGAAACCTATTGAAATTTTGAAAAATTGGTCCAGATTTGGACCCATATATAGTTTCGTTCGATTTTCAGTAAATGGTGCAACAAAGCCACAAAATATTGTCGATTGACACACAATTTGGCACAACGTTCTGAAATTTCTATAACATAACGTGTGTTAGTTGAAATCGGTTCAGATTTGGATATAGCTCCCATATATATTTTCGTCAGATTTTAAGTAAATGACGCGTCAAGAACCCAAAAATATGGATGCTATGCACAAAACGTATTGAAGTTAGTATAACCTTAATCGTTGAAATTGGTTCGGATTTGTATATAGCTTTGATATATACTTTCTCCCGATTTCATGTAAATGGTGTACCAAACTCCTAATGTTTATTAGATTGCGTTTTGTAGAAATGCAGGCATGGCCTATATATATATATATATTCGACCGACTTCATGTTAATTGGGCTCCAAATAATCAATGGGCCTCCAATTGAGATTTGCTTTAAATCGATTTACATAACGACTCTATATCTGTCCATATGCATAAACAAAGCATAGGTTGCAAAATGGCATGTCTATGATTGATTTAAGTCGATTCACAGTTAGATAACTTGTGTGGATCATCATCGTTTGCAATCATTCAGATATTCAAACCTCAATCTCCACAAGTGTGGTATAGTGTATATAAAATACTGACTTATATCGATTTTTGTTTATCGATTTACTTTGTTTGCTTTTTGTTAAATATATTAAACATATCAGAAATCAAAATATTGTACCCCCGCCCGCCCCATATCACATAGCCTTGTTAAATATTAGCGATACAAAATTAATATAGCTTATAAAGCTTAAGCTTATTTTTTTCTAATAACAATTATTTTTTAATATTTTTTAAAATTAATGATTATTATTTTTAACATTTTTTATTATTTTGTGCATTATTTATTTATTTTTGTTGTTTTATTTTTTCTTTCTTTTTTTTATTTCTATGTAATTAATGTTGTTGCAAAATATATCACCACTCCCTCTTCAACCAACCACCATCACTACCAAACAAACAACCAAACCAACAATCAATCAAACACCAACCAATCAAATCGACGTCACCTCTTTTCACAACAAAAAATTAAAAAAAAAACTACAACGTAATCAATATCACGTAAAATTGAATTGAAACATAATCTAACTCCCACCCTTCCCCCACACCTCTTATGCACTATATTATCAAAATGAATTCGTGAAATCATTTCGGCTTATATTTAAATTTAAAAATAAAATAAAAAAAAATTATGTTTGTTGGATGATCCTCCCCCTCTCGTATTTGCAAAACCCAACAAAATTGTTTTGTTTGTTCGTTCTTGTTACCACCTCCAAAAATTAAAAACAAAACCAAAAACCACAAATTTGTTTATGGTTAATGTGTGACAAAAAACAACAACAACTACAAATCAATCACAACCTCTATTTATTTGTAACATTTTCTTGTTACCATATATTTTTTGTTAAAAAAATTAAAATTTCCGAAACGACAAAACAATTAAATAAACAAAATCATGTTTCAAAAATACAAACATCGTCTTCGTTATATAACTATGTTTAAAAAAAACTAAACCAACACAACAACAATACTGCGCTCCCCCTCTCTTCATAAATGCGAAAACAAAATCTCGACACCAACATGTTCAGGATATGCTTGGCCCAGAGCAAGCCTATGAAGGTCTCTACGGCCAGGGGCCACCTAGCGTTCATAGCTCCCATGGCGGTCGTGCATTCCAACAAGGTACGTATGTTGGCTCACAGCCACCACCACAATAATAAATATATATTTAAGTTTACAACATTTCAAAGCTACTACTTGTTATTTCCCCCCTTCTCTTCCCTCATTTACTACTACTACTACGAGATTCACATTTTATATCAGAAACAGAAATATAAAGAAACAAAAAAAAAAAAAAACAATCCCAAGAAGCATGTAGAAAGTTATTCACCAAAAAAATGGACTAAAACAAATCAAAGACCCACAACAACAACAACATTTTTGTACTAACCATTAGTCGCATAAAAGAAAAAAATCATTTTTTCAAACATTGACATTGTTGATTTGTGTAATAAAAAAAAAGAAAAAAACAAGCCCACAAAAAAACTACAACAAACCAAAACAATTGTGATTTCGTTCAAACCAAAAAACAACAACAGTTCTCGTTCAAATGTTTGTTCGTTCTTCCTACTTTTTTATTCTTAACATTAAAAGTCGAATATTTCTAATAACACCCCCACCCTATACCCCGCCCTCTCTGTTGTTTGTCGTTTGTGCAGTTATATTCCCGTTTTTTAATATTCATCCCGAAACCCCAAGAGTGCAACCCCACATTTCATCACTTTTACCAGCAACTGAAAAAAATGTCCATCACTACGACCACACACACCCATCCACCCAACAGTCTACCCGCCACCCCCAGCCATTGAACTCGTTTGCCTAAACAAAACCCCTTTCCCTGTTTTGCAAAATCTCTTCTTTTTTTCTTATATTTTTTAAAAAGCATTTTGTTTTTGAAGTTTTTTTTTTAATATTTAGGTTCTTATATGTCCTAACATTTGAAATTGATTTATGCTTTTTTTAATAGAAAAGTTATGTTCAAATTTGAGGTTATGAGATTTTTTTGAAATTGTTCCCGAAAAAGTTCCAGAAAAGAGTTGTTAATACAAAAGGAACATTGGAAGTTTTTCGCATTGTTCTTGGATATGGGGTGCAAATAAAGCATTGATTGCCTGTAGAACAGCAGAACCTCCACAATCGACAACCTGAAGGGGTCTTTTCGGTCCCTTTTTTTCATCAAATGTTTGAAAATTCATTTAAAACGGGGTTATATTAAGTCAAGAATATTCTACAATTATGTTCGCCTTAGAATATGAATATAAGTCTCACAATGTTAAAATTTTTTAAAATATCAAAACTCATTTTTAGGCTAAACCCGATCTTATTTCGAGTTTGTAGCAATTTTTCCCACTAGATAGAAATAATTCATCAGGTCCGTCGGAAGTTTTTTATAGAATATTTTTTTTCTATAGACAAAAAATCCCCATAAAAATGTCGATTTGTTTTTTTATGACTGAATTCCCATATTTTTCCACAGCTCTGCTATAGGAATAATTCGCCAGTTCCCCAAAGATATTTTTTGTACCCTCCAACATAGCATGGAGGTTATATTAATTTTGTCATTCCGTTTATAACTTATCGAAATATTCATTTTCGCAGGCAGGTCAAGTTCGAAGATGGACTAAAAAAAATCTCCACTAAAAATTATAAATATAAGTCCATTTTTTCGGGTAGCCCCCATATAAGGGCACCCCAATTTTCGGTATTTTTGGGGTTCTTGACGATTTCGCAATCGGTTGTAATCATTCCGCTTTCTAAGGAAATCGTGATAAAAAAACTAGAACCTGACGATAATGAAATATTTAGGCATCTCCTCCATATAATTATACCTCCTGAAGGAATGAATAGAGAAACAAAACAAAAATATTGGGTTAGAATTTGACATATGACGCTCATTAATCAGGCAATTATATAAAAAAATTAGTTGATTAATGAAATTATAATTTAATTTTTGGCCATTAGAATGAAAATAGAAATGGAACATTTGCAATATGAAACTTACATACAAATTGCCCATTTTAGGTTCCGGACCACTCGTAAAAATAAAATATATTTTATAGGTCCTATCTCCTTTGATTTTCTTACCTTTCTTATTCAGATTCTTTTTCGGAACAAATTTCTTTCAAATTTTCAATTTACATTTATAATTTTTTTCTTAATTATTTATTTTCATACAAATTATACATTTCTTTTTTTGTCAATAAATTAAGTACAACAATAAAGTTTGTAGAATATAAAATAACATTTGTTTTAAACGAATTCTTAATTCAAATTCATTAAAAATTATTCAGAATTCGAATGAAAAAAAGAATATTGTTTATAAACAAATGTATAACGAAAAAATCACCTAAAGACCTAACCTATAAATGAAACTGTTATACCTGTGTTACTTATATTAACCCACAACAACAACAAAATTATCAACAAAGTCATTAACATAATCACCACACCACCACTGTCGTCATATAACATCACCAACCAACCACCCACCAATACCAAATTAACCAACCCACCCACCACTAACAAACACTATCACCACCACTAGCTTATCATTCCAAATCGAATAACCAAACCGAATCTAAATAGGTTATCCTGTAAACTAATGAAATTTGTCTCTTTTTTATCTCTTCTTGTTTTTTACTTATTTGAATAAACAACAAAAATGCTAACCGCATATCATTGCGAATGATCGAAAAAAAAATAAAAACTTTGGAAACAAAAACATGACCCGAAAAAAATCTAACAACATTCTAAACACAAATTATAACACATAACTAACTATTACACTTAAAATTGTTGAATGCGTGTGCGCCCGGCCTCTATATAGTTAAGCCAGCCTAACATGTACCATCATTAAATCATCATAATTTGAATTTGGAATAATAATAAAAGGAAAATTTATAAAATAAAACGAAAAAAATAAGAATTAATAAATAACGGAAAAAAGCAAAATATAAAAAACACAACAACACTACATACAGGATTTAATTAACATTATTTAAAAATTTAGCAAAAAATTAAACAAATACAACAGAAATAACAATTTGATTAAAAAAACCCCACCCCGCTGGCTGGACAATTCTGAGATAAACGAAAAAAAATATATATGTAATTTTTTTTAAATGCAAAATAAATATATTTTTAACCAAAATACCACCACCCCGACCACACACAACAAAATCGTAATCGTAAAATTATGCAGACTCCCCGAATAAAACATATATTTGTAGGTGATTGTCTTTTCAAAACAAATTCTATTTTTTTTTTACAAAAAAAAAAATCAAATGAAATGAAATCAATTGCATTTTAAATTTGTTCTTTTTCGATTTGAAATTTTTTATCCCACCTTTTCTCGTACATAATATAAATAAATGGAATCAAACATTCATTTTAATTTGGCAAACATTTAATTTGAAATATTATTTGAAATGTCTTCGGTTATTTGTTTAAATTTGTTTAAACTATATTTTCATTATGCAATGATGACGACGAATTTCCAGTTATTTTTTCATCTTCATTTCAATCAAGACATAATTTAATCTTTATTTTTTTATTTTGCATGTCACATTTGCAGCAATATGAAAACACATCCATATATGCATGCTCATCATCAGATTCACATACATAAAATAAATATATATAAATATTTTTATTAACTCTTTCAATAACTGAATCACATTACAACTGACATTTGAACAGCAGGAGTCTTGTTCCAAAACATCAACATGAATTTGTGTGTGCAGTTAAAATCTGAATTGAAAAAAAAATATAAAACATCTTCTCTCACATAAAAATATAGACATATATTCAACATTCCTCCATCCTCTTCAATTCATTTGAGTCTCGCTATGGAAATGTTTTTCCAATAGATATAATTCATCAGGTGCCTGGGAACTATTTATTTTATAAAATATTTCTATAGAAACTATAGAAATCATGGGTAATAAAAAAGCATGCGAATTAGCTAGCCGAGGTTCTCAACATACAGATGTAGCACTCGATTGCTCAATCAAACCATCCATCTGTCATCTTTTTCGAAACTTTGAGGCGTTCTTCGACGAACGAGCCAATGAACTCTGGCACAACGAACCTAAAAAAAAAATACTTGACAGTAAGCACTAGTCTAAGACCGCACTTTTGAAATCTTCGAATGTTTCTGACTGGAAAAAAATACACCCTTTTCTGTAGAAACAACAAAAAAGTGTCAGTCGGTGTTCCGGCAGATAAATACCCCCAGCCTATGATTTGCGGAGGTCACGGAATTACTACAAACTTTTTTTACTTTTTATTATCATATAATTGACCATCTGTGTGTGTTTTTACACTTTATGGGGAATGTAGCAGAAGGAGTTTGGCTAAAGTTTTACGATATGTAATATTTTGGGTCAAATCGGGCATTGAATTCGCTTGGTATTGAATTAAAACAATTTTTAAACTTTGTGGGCAGGTACCAGAAGGTATGGACCGATGGGTCTCATCTTTGGGCATGACGTAGGATTGGTAAAAATGTTACGATGTGAAAATTTTGGGTCGAATCGGGTATTTCTTGGTATTGAATTAACAAATTTTTAAAATTATGACTCCTTGAGGCGGTCCCAGAACAAGCGGATTTTGCCAGTGAAATAGCCAATGGGTGGTTTCACAGATCTCTCAATCGGAAGATTGGAGCCCCCTCGAGCTTAAAATTTGCTGAAACGGATTTGATAGGGTCTAAAACCAATATTTCGATGAGGCACATTTTCGTTATATTTAGACATACGACGGCTGTGAGGGTATAAAAGCAGAACTTTTAGATTTAAGATTTCAATCTGCTGTTATAAGCGATTTCGACTATAATATATCATACATATATCACACACACACTACATGCATGAACATACCGATTTTCATTAGTATACTAAAATAAATCATACTTATATAAATTCATTTCCTTTATTCAGTACACAACGTCGTAGCATGCTTTAATATGAAATGCAAATTACAATTTTTTATAATTTGTTGCAATTTTGATTCTTTTAATAGATAATTATTAAATATTCATACATATATTGACAAACAAAACTGTAATAAACATTATTTTAATTTTCAATATTTTTCTTCTTCTTCGTTTTCTGTTTTCATTTGTTTCTTCAACAAATTCAAGCAGGATATGATACTCTACCAATAGACTCGATGCAGGGTCTAGAAATCAGCAGTCCCGTAGGAGGCGCTGGTGGTGGTGGTGGTGCTCCACCCAGTGCTGCACCAACTTCACCATATTCCATGGATATGGATGTTGGTGAAATTGATGCTGGCGCATTGAATTTCGATTTGGATGCTATGCCTACACCACCTAATGACAACAACAACTTGGCTGCCTGGTATGATACTGATTGTTAAGTAAGATGCTGCTGTAACATTTATCAATGAAAATAATCATGGACGGGGCGAAAAATTACGAGAATTAGGCGAAGGAGTAGGAGGAGGATCAACATATGCATTTTTTGTCTTAATAGTTTATAATGAATGAAAAACGAAAAAATTAACAAATCAAAATGTATACATTATAAGTAAAAAAGGAAAACAATTGTATGCCAATCAAAAAACATAAAACAAAAAGTTCAACAACACGACCACCACCACCACTACCCACAAAAACACCACACCACACAGAAACAAAAAACAACCTCCCTCGACAACAACAACAACAAAAAATCACAATGTTTTTATATAAAATTTAAAAAAAAAAAAATACGTCTTCTAAGGGCTGTTGCAGCTGCTGATTTTGGTTTAAGCATTATTATAAAACCCCCCCATCATATATACACCTCCCAAAACCAATCCCCCTCAACTTTCACACATGTTGTCTTTTTTTTAAATGTATTGTGAAATAACAGCACACAATATACCATAACTACCACTACCACCACCATATTTTCTTAAAAAAACACACATCAAGAATGAATAACAAATCATTAAATCCCGAAAAAATTAAACTAACGAATTATGATAACCATCTCTCTCTACTTAGAACAAGTTCTTGTATAAGAGAAATTTAATTACAATTTTACACATTTTTTAAAATACTTTTTTTTGGTATATATTTTTTAATTTGTTTATTAATTTTTTATTAATTGGGAATACAAACACAAATGTATTTTCTTTAATTTTTTTTTCGATTTATATGACAACACAACCGTCTTATACATTTATATATATAATAATTATTATTATACCCCCATTTTTATTGGTAGTATTAAAAAAAAAAAAAAACAAAAACAAATTCTAAATATAAGATTCCGTATGATTTTTTATACGGAAACAAGAAAAAAAAAACAAAATTGTATATTTTCTTTTTTTATTTCGTTTTTTATTGGTAAACCATTTTTTATATTTTTTAAGATTTTCCATTTGGTGTGGAGCCCAATAGCTAATTTTTATTATATACATCTATGTATGTGTGTCTGCACTACGGGCTCATTTATTCTCTGTGTAAATCCATTACAGAAAACATATCTCTGCACTCATTTATAGATGGAACATAAGTTACGCCCCCATCAATGTTACGTTATAGAAAGGGCACCTTCTCGTCATATTCGATGAATTTTGAACATGTTATAATATATATTGTCATCATAAATGCAAACGGACGTAACTACACTTTTACTAATTTTACAGGAGAAGGATAAAAACGTTGAAAAACCTATAAAAATGGAGCATGACTGGAAATTTTTTGACGTGATATTTTCTGAAACAAGAAGACGTAACCACAACGCATTTGTAGTACAACAAAGTGTGACTAATAATATTTGAGTCCGGAGTGACGTGTGTTAAATTTCGCGAAAATCGATCAGATTTCGATATAGCTCCCACATATATTTTCGTCCGATTTTACGTTAATGGTTCATTAAAGCTCCTAAATTTTTTCGATTTGCACGAAATTTTCCATAGCATACTGAATTGAGTCTAGGGTAATGAGTGTTAAGTTTCGTGAAAATTGGTTCAGATTTAGACATAGCTCCCACATATATGTTCGTCCGATTTTGTGTAAATGGTGCATTAAAGCCCCTAGATTTCTTTCAATTTGCACGAAATTTTGCATAGCGCACTGAATTGAGTCTACACACATCACTGTGTGTTAAGTTTCGTGAAAATCGGTTCAGATTTCGATATAGTTCCCATATACTGTTTCGTCCATCAAAAAGTCAATTTCGAATTTTTCTGTAGTTACGTCCGTTTGCATTTATGATGACGATATACTCCATGAGATACATCAACGATCTTTCTCTCTGGCAATTTACGAGAGTTGTTATTTATATTTTGGAATAAGCTACTCCTCTCCAACAACTTTTAATCCATAAACATTTTAAGAAACCTAAATTTTTCGCGACCAGATTACCTTTAAATTATTATTAATCTCTGTGAAATATATCTCATTCCGATCAAGGGCATAATGTCAAACCAGGAAATATATTTTAGGCGTTTCATCTCAGAGTAATGACCGGACCAAATTGATAGCTATAATTATTGTGAAGTGAATGAGGATGGATGTGTGTAGCCACCAGGAAAAGGGGAAGATTACCAGGGTCCTACCCATCGTGTCTACAGGTTTCACGAATGCAGTGTAACCTGACAACTTTGTTGGCCAATTATAAAAAAAAAACTTCAACAGGGAGGGAGTCTGTTCATGTCTTCGATATACCACATGCAAGAGGAGACAAAGTCCTAGAAATATAAATAGAAACCCTCGTAACGTCATAAATTACAGATTTAGAAATACGATAATCATCATGTAGGTTTTATTAAGAAAAATAAAGCAATGTTATGAGTACCGAAGTCGGAAGACGTATTGTGGATAACAACTAGTTAGACCATTCTCATTATGGTGCTGCAATGGATAGGCATTTAGATGTACACAATAGCGGCCAATCGTGGAGTTATGGTGTTAACAATTCCACTCTATAGAAGTCGTGGATTCTTGACGAACATTTTTCTACGCTCTAAAGAAGGCATAGAAAAAATATTCTTTAAAAATCCACGCTTTATATAGAGAATAGTTTCATCAATTTAAATCGTTTCCAATTTTAGTCGATCCTCAGATACAGGTCGTAGAAAAGCACTAATCAAAACTTGTGCTATATAGAGAGTGCGAGTTTTTTTGTGATCAGCCACTTTAAACATATGTCTCTCATTCGGTGTATCTTATACGACAAATCAAACCTCTCACTTTGCTTTATTGATGACCATCAAGAACAGTTATCTTAAATCTTAATAATTAAAAACAAAAAATAACTATATAAAATTTTTAGACAATGGAATGGTACGTTTAAACGAAAAAATGGGCACTAAAACAACATCTCTAAACAACCTCCTTTCTTCCCCTTCCAAAGTAAAAAAAATTGCAGCAGGCCAACAAAACCGCAAAAAAAGTTTCTATGGTAACGAACCACAAGGAGATATTCAAAACCATAGCCAACATCATTGTTACTACGGAAAAAACGAAGATTTCTTTTATAAATTTCTTTAAATTGAAATTAATATACAACAATACAAAAAAGTAGTAGAGACAAAAAGAAAAATAAGAAATGAAGGATTATCATTAAAACAACAAAAAGAATAAAAAACACAACATTTTATCGAATTTATTAACAAAAAATAAAACACTAAACATCTTACACAAGGGTGTTTTTTGAATAATTAACTTATATTGATAAATAATCGTATATAATAATTGAATGAAAGAAAAAAACAAAATATATACACACAACACAGTAATAAGACAAACGCGGAAAATCATGATCAAGCGAAATAAAAAGTTTTTAAATGTTACTCAAATACACAAACAAGAAAACAAAAAAAGAAAAAAAACATTATACGACCACGGATTATACATGGTAAACAGGCAAAAAAAACTAAAACGATAAATTTATATTTAATAAACAATTATATATGTTTTAAATATATTTGAAAAAAGAAAAAACCAACAAATTCATACTCACATATTTTCCAAAGGAGAACAAAAAAAGAAAAACAAAGCAAAATGGTAAATTAATCTGCAATGAAATGTACCATTTAGAATGAAATAAAACAAAACGTATCAAAAGTAAATAAATAAAAAGATCAAACGATAAAATACCATTAAACAAAAAATATTACAGAAAAAAAGTAAAGGAAAAAACAGAACAGAACTTGTATTAATTGATAATATCAACAATAAAAAAAAACGAATAAAATAAATAACAATGTTGTTTTCATTTTGGTAGTTTAAAATTTCAAGATATATTCAATGCGATATTTCCATGGTAACAAGGCTCAGGATATGTTTTCATTTAACAAAAAAATGTGCCTACTTCCAATGGTTACAACTGCAGATCTTCCGCTGTAAGTTTAGTAGGCTTAGTAGGATAATTGAATAGGTATAGCTTACTGTGTGCTAAATACAAATTGGACGTGTTTAAGCAAAAACTACTGTGCGAAAAGTTGTATTGACTCCGAGGACGGTGTTAGCTCTATTTTAATTTATAGCTTTAACTACAATGGCATCAGGATGAATACTATTCAAACCAACTTGCTGTTTTAAATATTCGATTTTATACATTTGGAGACATTTCTCGTTAAGTCAGATCCTGGGTGAGGAAATTTTATCCACAAAATGATAGTTAGGATGAGTCTCTCTGAAACACCCAAGCAGGAACTGCGCAGAAAGTATATTGCTATCCTGACGTATAGGCCGAATCCTCGTCTAGCAGTTGATAAACTTTTGAATGAATTTTGTGCCTACTGTCGAATGTGAGCCTGAAGAATATACGCATTCATTGCATAGGTTGGGTTTGGGGATGTGCTGTCACTAATGTGGCTACAGCACTCTGAGACCGTCAGGTCCATTGTGATCAGAAGAAAAGAAGGGGGATAGAGAGAGAGGGATCAGAGTTTAAAGTAATCAGTCATGGTGCCCTGGTATCGAACACAGCCGATAGCTGTAAGTTCTTTCAAACCTGTTGTTCTACACTTGAGGAGGGCCTCAGATTTTATGTAACAGGATTTGATGGCCTTCAGAGCCGCTTATCTATCTACAAAGATAGTCACCGGTTCAACGATCTCTGCATCCAGACTTTTTATCAATTCCGCTGTCTTCCAAATCGCGAAGATTTCAGCTGGGAAAACACTACAGTTGCTATCCAGCTCGTAGGTAAGTTCAAGGCCTAGCCTTTCACAGTAGACGCCAACCCTTGTACCTTCTTTCATCTTGGATCCGTTTGTATAGAAAGAGGAGGGTTACTTCGGTTTCAGTCGTATCTACTAGAATAACAACATCTATAAATATCAGGACTGGTGATATATAGTCGCTTATGAAGTCATATGTTTCCAATTATTTCATAAATTTCCCATTATCCATTTCTCAAATGAGACTACCTTCCATAATTATACCATAATCCAAGCATAAAATAAAAAGTCCATCCTTGTTATAGTCTTTGGGAATACATTTAAAGAAATTTATGGAACAAGTTGAGTTTAGGGGCTCATCTCGGATTTTTCTGAAATTTTTGCTACATGTAGGGCTCGTCTCCCTGATCACGAAAATATATGACTTTCATGTGGGAAGTCCATAATTCCCGTGATATGAAAAATCGGAGATGAGCCCCTAAACTGAACTTAAGCCAAATTTATCCTTGGTGTAGTCTTCGGGAAAGTAATATTTTTAAAAATTTCTCCTTGTATATATTCTTTGAAAAAAAAAATATTTTTAACAAATTCCCGCTTTTTGGAAAATAATTAAAATATTCCTTAAACGTTTCTTGAATAAATATTTTAAAAATCTTCGCTTATAATGGTCTTTGGACTTTTTTTAATTACCATTTTTTAAAACTGGTAATTTTTTATTATAAATTCCTTAAAGACCACACCTCGTACATGTTCCTCAATTGACGCCGTTAGCAATAACATATAAGCATGAACTATGAACTCTTCTCACACAGTTATCGTTTAAATATCGATACTAATGCATGCTATCGATAGTATTTTTGCCATTAGCTCCACCGAAACCCCAAGAAAACATCATTTAGCTGCTGTCATTCAAAGGAGAAGTTACCCGACAACAGCTCCTTGCCGTTTACAATTCTTAACTATTAACATACAGAAAAAATATTATAATTACAAGAGTGAAAATCACAAAATCTTCCAGGCAAAAAAGATCTAATAAAACGAGGTAAGTTTCCATATATTTGCAATAAATTAAAATCAAATTATATCCTTCATGTTGGTTCATAAAAATAATGAAAAACAGAAAATGCTGTGCAAAATTCCATTAAAAAATTATACCTATATCATATAACATTTTGAGGAAGAAAAATACTTTTTTCATTGGATCGATAAATTTTCATTTAAGCTCACCCCCCACCACTACCACCCTTGGCAGTGGAGCAAAAAAAGGAAGGCTGTTAAGAACACCACCATTACCACCCTCCATTTAAGGAAAAACAAGGAAAACAACCACTTTGAAAATTATAGTAAACAGAGAGCCGGATATTTTACGTGTACTTGGCAAAAATAGAGAGCAGAGTACATACAGAGAGAGAGGGAGAGAGTGCACAATCAGCTGTTTGTTATTTTTGTTTATTTCATCAGTAGACGACGACCTCCTCTTTCATTGAGTCACCTCGTCTTGTTTGTTTCTGCGGCTGCTGTTGTTTTGGAATCACTTAAATCAAAATGTCCTATGTAAGCATAAATGTTATCTGGATAAATCGGTCGGTTTCCTAACCCCCTCTTTAATTGGTTAACAACAATTTTTATAGCGCATGAAAGCCACCAAATGTCCCACAGACGAGTTATCGTTGACCAACAAGGCCATTGTCAATGTTAATGATTTTCCGGAAGATGTTAAGTACGTATTCTTGTTGTTGTTTTCACAAAAGAAAGTTATTGATTTTTTTCTTCTGCTTCTTTTTTTTCTCTAGGTATGCAGATATTTCACCCGGACCGGGTCAACATTATATTTTTGCTTTGGAACGTACGGCTGAAGTGCCACGCGGCCATATCGGTTTCTCATTGGTTCAGCGCAAATGGGCCACATTATCTATTAATCAAGATATTGAAGTTCGTCCATATCGTTTTGATGCCCATTCAGATGTCATTACCTTGGTCTCATTTGAGACAGATTTCTTGCAAAAGAAAACGTAAGTTATGCTATGTATCTTATATATATTTAGGTATCAACACCTCCCCAGAAAAAAAGGAGGTCATTCTAATGCGACATAATTTGATTTATTGTTGCATTAATATTGTATTTGTTGTGGGGTATTACTCATATGAAGCAATACAGGGGGGATGCATGCATGATTGTGACTAATTTTTGTTAATATTGAATAATTATTGAAATAATTTCACGAGCCTAAATTTTATTGTTTATATCGTAAAGTGCTGATGATTCAAAATCGATGACTTAAATATTTCGGGATGAATGACAAGTTGAGTTATCTTGATGCCACTGGAATCCTCGATAATTACTTATTCAATCAATAATAGCGAACACCTTAAGATATGAAATGAAAATTATTAGTGCCAATATCAAAAAGTAAAAAAAAAAACGGTGGAAGCAAATTAGAAAAATAGATCAGCCGCCACTCCACTCGGATCCATTGTGTTCATCCTGCAAACCTGAAAATAAGATAAGAAGAGAGTACGACGTTGTTGTTTTTACACAATTAACTGAGGCGATAGCCTTTGGCCAAGTGAGATTCGTGTCGCGTCGAATCACATAGCCTTCGGAGAATTAAGTGTTGAGATTAATACTATACTGGGAGTGCATAAAAATCGAAAAAGTGACAAAATTTTTTTTTGGATAAGAAGGGTATTGGAAAGAATACAAAAATTGTATGGTGTCATTTGCCACACCCGGAAAATGTCTGGAAAACTTTTTCAATTGCCCTTTATCTGGGAGGGTGGATATGTCTAGATGTGCCATAAGCGATTAGGTAGTCATAATTCATGTGGGGTATTGAAATTCTCTGGCACCAGACGATTATTGCCCTACAAAATTGGGCTAATGTCAGGTGAATAATGTAGGTCACAACCACGCTTGACCATTACCCCCATACATGTCATGTGTGAGTCAATAAAATAATAATACTGCAGATAATTTGGTCCGATTTCAAGAAAATGTTACTCCCAAAAGGCTGCGTTTCTCACAAATTTCACCTCAGACTGTGAAATATAGTCCAAGATAACTCGTAGAAATTTTGTCTTAAATCGACTCATATTAAAATTCAAATCTCAAATTAAAAATTACTTTTATTTCCATATCCCAATAAAATATTAATATTTTTTTTTTATTATCTGATTTTTATAAATCAATTTTATTGCGAACCAAAATCAAATGACCATCAACTTTGCCCACTTTCAGAACTTCCCAAGAACCCTATGATTCCGACTTAATGGCCAAGGATTTTCTAATGCAATTTGGTGGCATGGCCTTGACAGTTGGCCAAACTCTTGTCTTCAGTTTCCAGGATAAAAAACTTCTGGGCTTGGCTGTTAAAACACTTGAAGGTAAGTAGGCCAAACGACAAACAATTTCTTACAACAACAAAATTAATAACTCATCCTTCAATTAGCAATCGATCCAAAAGCCTTGGGCGAAGGCAAAGAGACAACAACACGTTCGGTACGTTTTGGCCGTATCACGGGCAATACAATTGTACAATTTGAGAAAGCTGAAAATTCAGCTTTGAATTTACAAGGAAAATCTAAGGGTAAAATTGTACGGCAATCGATTATTAATCCTGATTGGGATTTCGGTAAAATGGGAATTGGTGGTTTGGATAAAGAATTCAATGCCATTTTCCGTCGTGCTTTTGCATCACGTGTCATACCTCCCGAAATTATTGAACAATTGGGTTGCAAGCACGTTAAGGGTATTTTGTTGTACGGTCCTCCCGGTACTGGTAAAACACTTATGGCTCGGCAAATTGGTAAAATGTTAAATGCCCGTGAACCGAAAATTGTCAATGGTCCACAGATTTTGGATAAATATGTTGGTGAATCTGAGGCCAATATTCGTCGTTTGTTTGCCGAAGCTGAGGAGGAGGAGAAGAGGGTGAGTAGAAACGAAATTGGAAATTAAAACGATTTTAAAAATAAAATTTTTGTTATTATACATTTTCCAGTTGGGTCCCAACAGTGGTCTACATATAATTATTTTCGATGAAATCGATGCCATTTGCAAACAAAGAGGTTCCGTGGCCGGCAACAGTGGTGTTCACGATACCGTTGTCAATCAATTGTTGGCCAAAATCGATGGTGTGGAGCAATTGAACAACATTCTTGTCATCGGTATGACCAATCGTCGTGATATGATTGACGAAGCTTTGCTGCGTCCCGGCCGTTTAGAAGTTCAAATGGAAATTAGTTTACCCAACGAACAGGGCCGTTGTCAGATTTTGAATATTCACACCAAACGTATGCGTGATTTTAATAAAATTGCACCCGATGTAGATTGCAAAGAATTGGCCGCAGCCACGAAGAATTTCAGTGGTGCCGAATTGGAAGGTTTGGTGCGTGCCGCTCAATCGACAGCAATGAATCGTCTCATTAAGGCCGATGCCAAGGTGACAGTCGACCCCGAGGCTATGGAAAAACTAAAAGTTACACGTGCCGATTTCTTCCATGCCCTGGAAAATGATATTAAGCCGGCATTCGGTACGGCCCAGGAGGTGTTGGAAACAATGTTGGTACGCGGCATTATCAACTGGGGTCAACCGGTGTCACACATTCTCGAAGATGGTATGTTGTATGTTCAACAGGCCCGTGCTACTGAAAGCTCCGGTTTGGTATCCGTACTCATTGAGGGCCCTCCAAATGCTGGTAAAACTGCTTTGGCAGCTAAACTGGCACAAATGTCCGATTTTCCATTTGTTAAGGTGTGTTCACCAGAGGATATGGTGGGCTATACCGAATCTGCCAAATGTTTGCACATTCGAAAGGTAAGGAGGGGTATTTTTTTTTTTAATATAATTTGTTTTTTATAGAAGTGTGTCCTTTCAGATTTTCGATGATGCCTATCGTAGCATGTTAAGTTGCATTGTTGTCGATAATGTTGAACGTTTATTGGACTATGGTCCCATTGGACCACGTTATTCCAATTTGACATTACAAGCCCTCTTAGTATTACTTAAGAAACAACCACCAAAAGGACGTAAACTTTTGATTTTGGTTACCTCCAGCAGGCGGTAAGTGGTGAACACACATTCAATTCAATTTATTTCATAAACGAGAACCTAGCCCCAAAGGGCCATGAGCGATTCCAAAAACTTCATTACATGGACTACTCCAAAAGCTTAAAATTAACAATATATTACGTATGGACTGTTCCCGTACTGCAAGAATCTACGAGATTTTACTATTTTCATCCATATCATAATGAAAATTCGTTATCGTAGTAAAAAGTAGTAGATTATTGCACTACGGGAGCAGACCATTAATCATATCATAAACAACATTACATGAACTACACTTCAAAAAATCTGCTACATACAGCATCAAAAGATTTTTCAATCTAATGTGGAACATATTTGCCGCAAAATAATTCGCAACGCCTATTTTCTTTTCCTTCTTTTTTTATTTACAGTGAAGTATTGGAAGAAATGGAAATGTTGACCGCATTTACATCTGTTCTACATGTACCTAATTTATCACTTCCCGAACAAGTTATTGCCGTACTAGAGGATTGTGATCTATTTAGCAAGGGTGAACTCCAGGCTATTGGCAAGAAAATGAGTGGCAAACGGTAGGTGTTGAAAAAATTATTCCCCTCCACACAAAAACAGTAAATTCCATTCTTCTTTTTTCTTACAGCGTTTTCATTGGCATTAAAAAATTATTGGCCCTCATTGATATGATAAGGCAAACCGAACCACAGCATAGAGCCATAAAATTCCTCTCGAAAATGGAAGAAGAAGGTGGTTTGGAAATGGCGAGACACTAACTACAACGTACAAGTTTTAATATGTCCGTGGTGGAGCTCAACGATGTTTTCTAAGATAAAGAGAAAAACAACAACAAGAACAAAACGGTCATAAATCTCTATTTAATAAGCTATAAAATTCGAAACAGATAAATAATTAATTGAAAAAATCTATTTAACAAAAAGAAATAATAACCTCATATTAGAGTTATAATAACACAGCAAAACATATATATTGCATTCAAAATAATTCAATTGCATTCAAAATAATTCAATATTATTTAAAAACAATTATATCCCCCGAAAAAAAACACACATACATACAAGCAGAAATATTAACCTCAAAAATGATTACGGGCTATAACCACCACATATGAAATTTTGAAAAACAGTTTCAATTTGTTTCGTTGTAATCTGTTGAGCTATAAATTGTTGTATTACAACCATGATGCTAATGATACTTAAAGCAAAAACAAAACCTCTATGGCTTAGTTATGCCGCGCTTAAAACAAATGTTATTCTACTCTCTCTGTGTCTCTGCATATATGTTTAAAATTTCCCTAATACCTAATCTTCTTCGTTACAAAAAATAGATCTCTCATAAATGATTATGCCAATCTCTGTTCTTTATTCCCTATATACCTACATATATATTCGATAGATTTGTCGTTAGATAAAGAAAAAAGTGTTGTTGAGATTTAATAGATAATCTGTAAGTATTTTTTAGTTAAATACATTCCATAAAAAATAAAACAAAACAAAAAACGTTTTTTCTGATCGAAATAAAAAAACACCAAAAACAAAATTTAAAATCATTTTTAATTTCGTTGTTTTTTCAAAATTGATAGCAGAAATTAAAAAAAAAAAATAACAAAAATATTTTTTTCATCGATTAAATTTTTGATTCCGATTTTTTTTAACGCCCCGAAAGTTGAGCATGTGCCCATTAAAATCCATCACCAATTCTGACTTAAATGATAGACCACAAATTTGGCCTTTCAAAAATGGTACGACGATATGTGGCTGTATCTGTTGTGGATCAAAAGATATGGTGGCCCTTTGAACCCTATAAAAACAAGAACATTTTTTCGACACGACAAAATCTCCGGATCCATATCCCCATAATTAGGGTATGTCCCCTATGATCAGGAAAATCTGATTGTTTTTACTAATATAGAGTTGCTCCGCGATGTCTTTGCCCTTTTCGCCACTGATTGATACGCCGCTCATCTGTGGACCTCACCTTTTTACAGCCTTCGAAATCGGCACTGCAAGAATGACCGGCAATTATTGAGGTGTGATCATCGCTTTGGATTACGAGTTCATATAAAACTTACAATGTTGACTAGAAGGAGTGGACCGATAAGTCCTACTATCTTACAAAATTATACAGACATGGCTTAAATTTGATTTGAGTTTAACCCTTTCAGTGCCACAAAAATTTTTTGTCGGAATAAAAATCTAAAATTTTGTACTTAAAATCATATAAAGGCACAGAGTTTAGAATAAAAAGCAATTCTTATTTTAAACCTCGGACTGTTTTGTCTGTCTTTCAGCAAAAACAAAGACATCAATTGTAACGGTACGTAGGATAACCGAAAAAATTGCAAAGGAAGAGAGTAATTTTAAATGTCGAATATATTCGACAAAAACACTGAAAGGGTTAAAAGAAATATAATGATGTGAAAAAAAGTTTGAATAAAATCGAGAGTTATCGTGTAAATCGACTCTAAATTGTCGGATTTGGTCCAACGGAACAGGGGGTTCATAATTAGTCGATATTTTATTTTAATGGTTCCGTAATTAGTCGATATTTTTATGTTTTCTGAACATTCACATAATGCCAATTTTCTCTTGTATAACATATGTTTATATATGTATTGTCAATATGACATAAAACTTTAGATTTTCCTCGAACCATTTGTGCAAAATTTATTCAAATCGGTTAAGTAGTCGCTGAGTTATTTGCATTTGAATTCAACGATCTTCCGAAATATACTTACTGTTCGGTGCTGGTCGCCTATTACCTAAAAATGAAAAACACCACAAAAATCGATCTTGTACATAGAAATGGATATTTTTTTCGTGACACACACAGTAGCTGATGTGTGTGGATGTGTGTGTGTAATTTTGCATCACATATGTATGTGCATAAATCACACCTACAAATCCAGCAACAAGGGTTGCCATGCTGCAAAAAAATCATATATATTTTGGATTGTTCATAACTTTTGAACTATAAAAGGTACTTTTATGATCTAGGTGCCATATGAAAGGTGGAAAGATAGTCTTTCTTATAATCTTTTCTTATATAAATTACAAAAAAATCTAGTTTTTAGAATATATTTTTTGTTGCGAAAATTAATTAGAAACTTTCCCAATGGCTTGAATAGAAAGTAAATATCCTCAGCTTCCCACTCCCGTTTGAATTTTTACTCAAATATTGGCGTTTTTGGTCAAAAATAAATTTTAAGTTGCAATCAAATCCAACGATTGTTTTTAACAAATACAACCATTTCAACGAATTAAGATAAATCATGCTTATTTTAATGTCTGGACATGTTCTCACTAGACATCATCACCCCAAATATATTGGAATTGTATAGCAAAATATATAATAAAATTAATTATTTATTTATGAAAAAAAATACTAAAAATTGTTATTACATATTAATTAAATATTCTAATCGAGAAATAAATTATTAAAATGAATGACAAAAAAATTGGAAAATTGTGAGTAAATTGTTATGAAAAAATATCATTATTCTATGTTTTGAGAAGAGAAGATGAAAATAAATAAATTATATAAATATACATACATATATTTACTAAATAAATTAAATCACAAGAAATTCAAAGTCAATGAGCAATTATAACCTATAAATATAAATAATGGAAATACAAAATAAATACTAAAGAAAATATTAAAAAAAAATTTAAATTTTTATTATTTTTTTATGGGTAAATCAGAGTTGTTGTAAAAGATTGTCTGCGGAAAATTGTTTTCCCCGTGTTGAAAGAATTAGTTGTTTGCTCTGTTACTTTCAAGATGGTGCAGTCGTCTCAGAATACGTAGAAAAAATTCTATGATATTCATGGCAATTCGGGTCAATATGGGGATAAGGTAGCTAGGTCTCCAGGTGGAGTGGCTGCTAACTGTATAGCGGTTGTCGCTCACCTATAATACCCGATGTATGATAGGTGAAAGTTCTCTCGCCTGAAACACATGTTCAATAATAATTTAACAAAAATTCAAATATTTCAAATTTTACCACAATTTTATTATTCCAACAATTATTACAAAAACAATTAACACAAAATTTCCTTTCAGACGACTTCCGCCTCTTTGACGCGCCCTCGTATAATGTATGGCCGAATATTTCAAATCAAAAACTTCAAATAGTACATTCGTCTGTAGACTGCACAGGCCAACCAATTCGCTAACATAACCCAAAAAGAAATTATAACAATAACAATTACTAAACGACAATTCCAATTGTTTGGCATCGGGTCCATGGAGTTCATCAATTGATGTCGTCGGCAGACAAATAAATTTCTTATAATAATTATAAACAAAATGTTGACAACGCGAAACGGGTGAATCGTGAAATGTTATCAGCACACCCATGTTGCGATTTTGTGTGGTATAAATTGTAAATTTCGTTCCGACATCAATTCGCCGATCTTTATATTTGAGTTTAAGTTCACGCGTTACACTACCCATGCACCGGCGACTCCAGACAATATCAATAAATGGTACACAATGGTGGGAAATATTTTGAGCCAGGTGATAATGGATTTTGTTATTGAGAACAAGAATAATGGATAGAATGAGGTTGGCAGGTGACATTTTCTAGACTTTTTTAATAAATTTTCTTTATTTATTTTCGAAATATTCTAACATTTTATTTTATAACAAATTCTGTTCTTCCAGTATTCACTAAAGTTATTATCTAAAAAACAAACATATTTAACGGAATTTATACGTTCTCTTGCTTAATTTTAAATATTTTTTTTAAACAAAAATAATTTGTTTTAAAGAACATGCATCAATATTTTGGCTATAATATTGAATTGTCTTTAAGAATAAAAATATATTTTTATCATACAACAACTTTGCTATGATTCAACGATAGTTTTCCACTGCGTACACGTTTTTGTAGACGCTGAAATGAGAGAGAAAAGAAAATAAATAAAAATATATGTACATATTTTTAAAGGACCCAGATAAGGCGTGTATTTTTAACCCTACGGTCAATAACCAAAAAAGTATACTTAGATCAATAACCGTTGTACATTTGTACCCATCCAAAGATAGCTCTGTAACTCATTAAAAAATTGGACTATCGTGAGGTTTTTTGTTCTAAATTAGTCTATACGGATCGTATCTAGATGTAGGAACTCAAAATTATATATACATTAAAATAATATATATTTAAATTCATGCTTAAATCATAATCTATCTAAAACAATCATAGTAAATTCGTTATAGCTTTCAAATGGGTTAAGCTTTTTTAGTTATTTTTTATTGGGATCTTATTTAGGTGTTCCTCAACCCCTCTGCAAATTTTTGTGGCCCTAGACAACGTTGGACCATCAGGGCGACTCGTGGAAATCGGAAACTACCTTGGTTTTCCTTTAGTATACAGGGATTGAAGGTGATGAAGCATACACCAGCTGATTATTACAATTTGGCTAGAAGAATGCATGCCCAATGATTGGAACCTCAGCATCCTGTGTCCCGTGTACAAAAAAGGAGAACTATAGAGGAAAATTAATACGGATATGCATGACAACTTGAACTGGCACAAGATCAGCAGTTGAAGTCGAAAAAGGACTTCTCGGAGCCCTTTAATACCGACCGAGGATTCAGACAAGGTGACAGTTTGTCGTGTGACCTTTTTAACATCCTGCTGGAAATGGTCACACGAGAGGCAAAGGTAAACAAAAATGACACTCTGTACACCAAACAAAACATATTACTCGCCTACGCCGATGACATCGATATAATGGGTCGAACATTGCGAGCGGTAACAGCCACCTTTGAACAAATTGAGAAAGGGTCTGCCAAAGTGGGTCTGGCAGTAAACGGCGTGAAGACCAAGCTGATGGTATCAACGCGCAAGACGTCCAGTAGACTCGGACCAACTGTTAAACTTGAGTACTACAGCTTCGAGGTAGTCAAAGATTTTATATACCTTAGTACCGCCATAAATAAAACTAATGACATCTGTTTTGAAATTCGGAGAAGGATAGTGTTGGCCAACAGATGCTACTATGATCTATGTAAGCAGTTTGGAAACAAGACCACCTCCCGCCAGACCAAACTCACACTTACAAGACGCTGATACTACTCGTGCTGTTATATGGATCTGAAGCATGGGTACTTGCGCAAGCAGATGAGGCAGATCTTTAGGTGTTTGAGAAAAAAATATCTACGATCTACGTCGACGGTGAATATCGGAGTCGAATGAACCACGAGCTGTACAATCTATACGCGGACATCGGCATCGTTGCAGCTCAATACGACTGACTAGTATTGAGCTGCAGCGACTACGGTGGCTAGGTCATGTTGTGCGAATGAATGAGAATGCCCCAGCTCAAAAGGCATATAAAAGCGAGCCTACCGATGGTTCCCGCAGAAGACAACATTTCGGAGCATGGTCTTTGAAATTGGAGGAGATTCGCACAAGACCGACGCGCTTGGAAATCTTTTTTATCTCGTCTTAGCCTGGTTTTATGCATGCAACTTTTGTAAGCAACTCGGCTGACTTCTTAGAAGTGAGAGGTATAAAAAATGACAAGGGTGAAGAAATTCGATAGAGAATGGAAGAGAGTAGCAGCTCGGCTTAGCTTGGTTTTATGCATGCAACTTTTGTAAGCAACTCGGCTGACATCTTAGAAGTGAGAGGTATAAAAAATGACAAGGGGGAAGAAATTCGATAGAGAATGGAAAAAAGTAGCAGCTCGGCTTAGCCTGGTTTTATGCATGCAACTTTTGTAAGCAACTCGGGTGACTTCTTAGAAGTGAGAGGTATAAAAAATGACAAGGGGGAAGAAATTCGATAGAGAATGGAAGAGAGTAGCAGCAAAGTTGCTTAAAAATGTTGCATGTATAAGACCAGACTTATGGAACAACCGTTCTGTAACAAAGACCAAAACAAGGAGCGGATTATTAAGGATTATATTTTTCAAGGACCGACCAAAACAAGGCGTAAATTATTAAAGAATATTTTTAAGAAGCAGATATTTATCAAAATCGTTTACTTACCAAATTAAAGACGTCACGCAGAATACGATTGCCACGACGTCGTTTCTCTTCTAATTCTTGTTGTTTGCGGGCAACAACTTCGGGAAGAGAGGCAACCCGTTTGTTGGTTAAGGCCTTCATTTCCTTGGTTTTCAAAATTCGTAACTTTTCTGTAAATAAAAACAATAAGAAAAAATCCCAAATTAGCAGTAGAAAAATCTATATACGTACATATGTATATAATTTTTTGGCAAATGAAAGGAAAAAACACTTACGCATTGGTGGCGGTGGTAGATATTTCAAACGTCGCTCCAGGGAATTAAAACTTGTATTATCGATAATATCCCTTAATTGACGATCGCGTTCCTGACGCATAGATTGCAGTTTATTAAGTATGGCTTTGCGTTCTTTGCTGTGTTTTAAGAAATTCGGTTTGCTTCTTTCCAAATGTTCTTGCAGTGTTAATTGAGGACCTTCTTTTTCCAAGCATTTCAGATTGTTTGTTGTAAATGTCGAGGTCGATTTTTGAAGATTGTCATCATTATTCTTTAAGCAGCTATTGTTGTTATTCATTTCTTTCGTATTGTCAAATTCGATAACATATGCAATACCCTTGGGTTTAACTTGTATGGCAGCCGCCTTCACTATGTTTGGTATAGTGTCTTTTAATGGTAGGGGACATTGTCTCCGGATATAGGGTTGTAATTGATGTTTATCACCATGATATAAGTCGGATGTTTGTGCACAACCAGCCACAGCAGCTGCAACATCATCATAATGATGAGTTGTTGTCGGGGTGGATGAACAATTTTTCGAACCCATTGGTACCGAACAATCAGAGGACATACAAAAAATAGAGGCCGAAGATGCTGTTGTTGTGGTGGTGCTGTTGCTGGTGGTGACAGATGTTGAGGGTTTTGGTAATTCCGGTCGCTTTTGAAATGCTCCGGTTGTTGCCGTACTATAAATCACATGCGATGATCCTGAGGAGGAATTGTTTGTATTTATCTCCTGTGGCGTTGGTGGTAAATCACTTTGTGGATAGGCATATTCTGTGGGTGAAAATCTTCTATTCATTGTGTGGGGTACTGAATAATAACCCTGCTGCCTTTCCTTTGCGTGGATCGGTAAATATTTAAATCCAGCCTCAACCTTTTGTTGTTGCTTTAAAATATCATAATGATTTTGTTTTTTAGTTTTATACGACGCCATAAATTCTTGTTTTCTTTGCTTTACCATGTCCCGTAAACTTTCTCCACCTTCCGCTGGGCTGTGATCGGCTGTTCCAGCACTTGGAGGTGTATCGATTTTTTGTCTTTGTATTGGTTTCTCGTCATGTTTATGTCCACAATTTTCTTCTTCCTTATGTTTGTGTTTAGTTTTTTGTATATTAATGTGCAACTCAAATTCATTTTCGACAACCGCACCTTTTGCCGGATTATTATTATATTCCAAAACATCTTCATTGGACTCTTCGAGTATTACTTCAATTTCCTTAACTAAACGTTCGGCGGATTCACTTAAAACAGATGATTTATCCGAGTACACCGAGTCATACAGCTTATCCGTGTGTTGTGTGCTGGAGTTAAAGGTTTCCTTCAAAGGCACAGAACTTTGATCGGAGGACATTAGAACAGAAGATGTATTATCATGATGATGATGTTGTTGATCTTTTAGTAATAAATGTTTCAAACACTCCAGACGATGTATTTCACTTTCAATCCAATTTAATTGTTTCTCTCGCCCACAACTGCTATGTTGTTGTTTGGATTTTTTGAGACTTTTTTCCCGTTTCAGAAGAGCTTCTTTGACGGCCTTCTTTTTACTTTCTTCTCGTTTCTTTTCCTCATATTCAATTTCGGATTGTGTCAACGGATTAAGCCATTCACGCATGGTGGCCTGATCGCCATCTGTGTCATAGGTGGAAATTGGTGGGTTTTTTCGCACTGTCTTTTGTGTGGGTAAATCATGGGATGATCTAGATGAGGTTGAAGTTGTTCCGGTTGTTTTGCTGGCATTTGTTTCCGACGAAGCTGTGGATGCGGTTTTTGCTGAATTTGCTGTCTTTGGCAATTTTTTAGACATCTCAGTACTGTTTTTAGATGAATTGCTTGTCTGTGTTGAACGTGTTGTTTTAATATTCAATATTAAATTTTCCATTTCTATTGGCTTTGGTGCCCCATCCTTTGTTTCGGTAATTAGTTCACTTTGCACATCTCTGATATGTTTCATAGCCTTTGTTGCTATTGTTGTAATTGGCACTTGCTTGTGATTTTCATTTAAAATATTTGTAGGTGGTGGAGAGGTTGATGTTGTTTTTGTATTTAAGGTATTTGTCTGTTGGCTTTTGTCACAGAGATTTTCGCTTTTCATATGCCCGGTATGAGGTTGAACAACACGGCCATTGTCGTTGCGAGGTTTGCCTGGAAATTAAAAAAATAGGATTAGTTATGAATAAAATTCTTTAAGGGCAAGTAAAACAAAAATTGTCTGAGTTTGCTCTATATATCCTGATTTGAACAGGGTTTATATACAGGGTTTATTTTATATTTTTTCCAATGGTCAAATATCCCAGGATTTTTAAAATATTTTTCCAAGAACCCAACATTAGGCATTGATTTTTAAAACTAGATCAAACAGTTTAGGATTTAATTTTTTCCAAGTGACAAATAGGTCCGTATTTTCAAATGGGAGGGAATGCACACTGCTTTAAAATATTTTCGGAACTTTGGAACCCCAACAAATGGAAAATAATGCCATTGTAATTAGTATGCAGCTAAGTGTTATAATAAAATCGGGTTCAAAATAATACTTACCTCGACTACCATCTTGTTCACTGGTCGAATTTACAGTCATATGGGATAGACATTGGTTGTAGGACCCATTCCCGTCCAATGATTTAAGACCTAATGATCTTTCCTCAGCTCTAGCTTTTGATGCTCTAACATTATTGTTGGGAAATTCATGAATACTTCGCGATGAACCATTACCCAGACGAGAATAAACAGCATCATACAAATTTGATTTATTTGATGATGTCGAATCTCCCCTCACTGAGTTCTGCTCCTGCACTGCTGACTGCTCATCAACTAAACGCGTAAGACGTTTTACTATATCACGAATTAATTTCTTTTTTTGTTTTTCGTTAACTTTTTTAGCATCGATAAGAGAACATATCAGCTGTATACCCAAATCCAATTCAGGAGCTTGTCGGGTCATTGAAAAAGAATTACTAGAGGATGCGGTTGTCGTATTGGCATGCGATTGATTTTCTTTATTTTCCTCTAGGGCAGCTTGAAAGCGATTTTTCAAGTCGTTAATGCATTCTCGTGGTGCTGCAGGTTTGCGTGATTGTATCGACTTTTCATTTAATGCCTTTCGTTTTCTCAACAAATCTGTAATGCTTGTTATAAATGGATGTTGAGCTGATGGTGGTATACTGACATTTGACAAATTACTTGACGTTCCGGCAGCCACCGATGATATAGATGATCGGGATTTAGATGATCTTGATGAGTAATATTCAAAACTTGAAGGCGTCGCTGTACCCTCAATTACCGAAGTCGATGAGCAGAGGGATACTTGAATTTCTTGAGATTGAGTTTCACGACTTGGTGCTGGCTTTACCATCGAGGTTTGAGCATATTTTTCAAATTTCTCTTGCAGTGATGTTGATGATGTACTTTTTGTCAGCATTTTTGGTCTGGCTCCACCACGGCTTTTCACGTTGGCCGAAAGACCCTCAACCAATGTACTGCAAGCCAAAGGAGGGGTAGCATGTTCCATGGCATTGCTTTTCATATTTTCCAATTGTTTATTTTCCAACTTCTTCGATTGTGGTTTATCTTCCAATATCTTTTGTTCGTCATGCAACTTAGTAGTTGCTGGTTCCGATGTGACACTGCTCTCCTTAAAGAACTCTTTTAGCAATGATCTCTCCAGCACACTTATATTACTTGTGGACATGGATTTTTTATAGCCAATATCCCCCAATGAATCCCATTCCAATCGTCGATGAGTCTTTGCAATGGAGTCGGGTGTTTTAACTTCTTGTATGGCCACGCCATTTCCGGCCTTTTTTGGTGTATGAAGATTTTCACTAGAGTTGCTAAATATCTTTACGGCATCATCCTCCAATTCGATATTAATATCCACCAGAATATCCTTTAGGGTGCCACCACTACCACAAAACTGTACCATCTCGTTTTCGTGTATATTGGGCATACTTTTACAACAACTGCTGCTGGCAACCAGTGGGTTGTTAGCTGCCATTTTCGCCGCCAATGCTTCACAGCTACTGTTCGATGATATTGCCTCGCTACCCGCCGGTGAATTTATGCGTAGGAATTTTTCCAAATTTCGATATTTACCAAATTTTTCATAATATTCCTCAATTGTATCGTTTATTCGTGGTGTTCTGGGCAGGCGACGTTCCATAATGTGTCGTGAGCGGAAAATGAATGCAATGGAATGCAATCAGCAATTTTACTTTTACCCACTAGCACGAGCCACGCACAGCAAGAAGCAGCTGTTGGTCTATTCAAATGCAACCAGCAGATGGTCATGAATTGGTATCCGCTACAAATGTTATTTTCTTCAATGGATGCGGTGGATTTTAGTTGTTGTGTTGTTGGATGTATATTCAAAAAATAGAAAGTTCCCTCCCATTTGAAAACGTACACGAACCACAAAGAAAAACAACCCCCCTCAGAGAGAAATGATGAGATAAACAATAATAGTATGGCTTGTCACCGGCAGAGGACGCTCCGAGAATGTGTCACTTTTAAAACAATCGTTTTACAACACTAAACAAAGCATGACTGGAAATAACGTTCACACAGATCGAGTAAAAATGTGTATCGAGCTATCAGTATGTATATATATATATATACATATAACCATAATATATTTTTATGGCATATTTTTTTAAAGAATTATGCGTCAACATATGCACAGTTTTACATATTTTTACCTCCGTTTATATTTGCTTTTCGTTAACCAGCACTTGTACATTATGCCGGCTTTGAAAGTAAACAGCCAACAGTGAAAACCGTTGATTCAAAATCTATCTCAGAGATGGATAGTTAACATTTATAAATTAACATGATAAATTTACTTTTTTTGTGTACGACAGCAAACACAATTAGTCTGTTCCCGTACTGCTTTATGAGCATTTATTTGGCATATATACAATGGAATTGACAATTTTAACCATCAGGCTTAACGAAATCCAGAACAATGTAAACGTACTGTTAGTGTTTTGGTTTCCGTCTGGTTGTTTTATTTTTGATAACACATAACGCGACGGATGGCTCAACACGAACATTCTGCTTAGCCCTTAGATGATCGAGACAAAAAAGGTTGCTGTTGTGATACGCAGAACGTTGCTGAGTGAAAGTCAGATGTTTTTCTCAAGTCGAATGTCAAAAATTTGGCTTTTATTTACGTTTTCACAATTGAAGTCAATTCACAATAATGGATTTTGACAGCAAACTTAACGGCAGCTGATATCCAGCTTGTCTCCCTGATCGACTCTATTTATAGGCCTTGGTCTGGATTAAGTATAGCTCATGATGCAATAATAAGGTGGTGTCTCGGGCATCTGTCAAAATTTTCCATATAATATTTCACATGGTTGGCAACATTGCACATCGTATTCAAGTAGAAATTACGCACTTTGACAGTAAATCAAGCCATCAGCTGCGTTAAATGGACTACCTATTTATTGTGCCATGATCCAGACCAACTATGATAAAGCGGTGCACGGTGAGAAAAACAGCTGTTTCCGATTTCGATGACTACCTGAGTGACCTTATTAATAGATCTTGACCGTGACCTATAAATAAGGCCATCCAGGGAGACCTGTGGGATATTGTGAATTAACTAAAGTCGTAAACAAAGTCGAAGTTTTTGACTTCAATAAAACAGACTTCAAATAAAAACATCTTTTTTCCTATTTCGATTGCTACCTGGGTGACCTTATTAAGAGATATTGATCTTGACTATCACTTCTATTATCGGTTACAGACTATCCAACAACCATGAATATTTTCTTGGTTCCCAGATGAATGACGAATATAAGATGTCACAATATCAGAAAAGCAACATTTGCGCAAGAGTGTCATTCAAAAGTAATAGTGTGTACACCGCTTAAATGCTGTACGACATGTGGTCTGTTCCCGTACTGCAAGAATCTACTACTTTTTACTACGATAACAAATTTTCCTTTAAGGGCGTTAACGCACGCAAAAAGTTAAAATATAAGTTAGCACATCCCTGCCAAACTAACAGGCAACAATGTTGCCTTTGTGAGCTTTGCTTGGTTGACTGTTGTGTGCTTAGCATGGAGTCGTGTTACGTCTGGTGGCGTGACCATGGGAAGTGTAGTGTCAGCGTATTGTCAGCAATTTTGATTTGTTTAGTTTAAGTAGAATAAGTTTTTGATTTGAATAAAGAAGGCAGTTCATTCTAACTCACCAAAAGGCACACAAGTCTTTTTATTAACTGGCGCCCAACGTGGGGCTTATTTAAAGGATTTACTTTGAAAAAAGTAATCTCTGACCCAACCCAAGTCGTCCAACTCGCACAAAAGGAATAAGCTCAGCACAAAAACAAGAACAAAAACTACTCAAGTCGTCCAACTCGCACAAAAGGAATAAGGTCTACACAAAAACCAGAACGAAAACTACCCAACGGAGGATCTACTTTGTATGAAGTCGTCCAACTAACGCAAAAGGGATAAGCTCTACACTCTAGAAAAGACGCCCTAAGAAGCTCTAAGGATCCACTAACATATTATAATATAAAACAAAGTCATGTAAGTGTATTACTCATTGAATTTAAAAAAATTTTTGTCGAAAAAATTGTGTGTCCAAAAACAGGTGAAAATATCAAGAGATTTTTTTTTTTTTTTTACTTCGTATAGTGCGTATTTAAAATATTTCAATTTCTGTGAAGTGATTAAGATTGTGTTATACCAACTTTTCTATAAAAAAATATATTATGAACGCGGACGAAATTTCAAAATTGATAGAATCCGCTGTACGTGCAGCGATTCAGACACATAAATCAGAAGTCGACAAAAAAGTCGACGATCTATCAAGAAAATTGTCGTCCATTTCCATAGGACAAACAGATGTAAAACCGTATGAGGAAGTAAAAATTTTTTCAACAATAACATGCGATGAGTCGCTAGACGTTATTAAATCTTTGCCCGAATTTGACGGGAAAATAGAAAATTATGTGTCGTGGAGACAAGCGGCACATAACGCGTATAAAGTTTTTGAAAGATATGATGGTAGCTCAAGGCACTACCAAGCAGTTTGTATCATTAGAAATAAAATCAGAGGACCGGCAGATGCAGTATTAGCATCATTCAATACGGTGTTAAATTTTAAAGCTATAATAAATAGGTTGGACTTTACGTACTCAGATAAACAACCAATTCACCTGATCGAACAGGAACTAAGTACCCTCAGACAAGGCGGACAGTCGGTGATACAATTTTATGATGAAGTGGAGAGAAAGCTCTCATTATTAACAAATAAAACTATTATGAGCTATGACAGGAATTTAGCTTTAGCCATCAATAACAAATACCGACAAGACGCACTCAGAGTATTTGTTTCCGGATTAAGGAAACCTCTCTGTGATGTACTCTTCGCGGCCCGCGCCGCTGATCTTCCCTCAGCTCTAGCCTTAGCGCAAGAAGTGGAGGCGAATCATGAAAGATACGTTTTTGCTACATCATTTGCAAATAGGAATGATGAAAAAAAGAGTAGGTCTGAAACCTCAAAAAAACTTCCATTAAGAAAACCGTCTGATAATAGTTATAACAATAACCAACAAAATTATCATAAACACAAAAACCCACATTACGAAAAGGGTGCTGATGCTAATTTACAGCCTAGAGATCAAACCGAAGAAATGGACTTGGACCCAACGTCTTCCAAATTCAGATCACCGACTAATTATGGTAACGGTAGAAATTCTCACAGACAACCTTTTAAGCGTCAAGCAGGGTCTGACCGGAGTACGGGCCCAAAATTTCAAAAAGTTAATCAAATAATTCCGGAAGAGCAGGCGGTACAATATGGTGACATAGCTCACTCTGAATTTGAAGACATAAATGACGAATTAAAGGAAGATTGTGATTATGTTAATTTTTTAGAGGAAGGTCCCTACTACCGTTTGTAAGGCGGACAGTAGCGGGGAAACCAATACGCCTTTTAATTGACACAGGGGCTTCGAAAAATTATATAAAACCTCTCCATGAACTGAAACATATAATTCCTGTAAGTACTCCTTTCTCGGTTCACTCTGTCAATGGACAAACACCTATTAAACAAAAATGTTTTGTAAATTTATTCGGCATGAACTCCACATTTTTCATTTTGCCAACTTTAACAACATTTGACGCTATTGTGGGCTTAGACCTATTAAAACAAATCAATGCAAACATTGATCTAAATAAAGGAGTCATCCTACATAATTCTGGCTCTGAACTTATTGAATTTTTTGAATGTACAGATGTTAATTTTATAGAAATTGATAAGATTGATGTGCCTTTCGCAGTTAAGGCGGATTTTCAGAAAATGTTAAAAAAACGAATGAAGGTTTTTGCTGATCCTAAAGAAGCACTACCTTACAACACAAATATCGTTGCTACTATTAACATGGAGAACGAAGAACCAATTTACTCTAAACTATATCCATACCCAATGGGGGTATCTGAATTTGTAAACTCAGAAATAAAAAAGTTGTTAGCAGATGGTATAATTCGACCTTCGAGGTCACCTTTTAATAGCCCAGTATGGGTAGTCGACAAAAAGGGTGTCGACAATCTAGGTAACCGAAAGAAACGTCTTGTTATAGATTATCGGAAGCTTAATGCCAAAACAATTAATGATAAATATCCTGTTCCGAACGTAACAATGATATTATCAAATTTAGGTAAAGCAAAGTACTTTACCACTTTAGATCTGAAATCCGGGTTTCACCAAATTGTTCTCGCAGAAAGAGATAGGGAAAAAACAGCATTCTCTGTAAACAACGGGAAGTATGAATTTTGCCGTCTCCCATTCGGATTAAAGAACGCTCCGAGTATGTTTCAAAGAGCTATAGACGACATACTCAGAGAGGAAATTGGTAAAACGTGCTATGTTTACGTCGATGACGTTATTGTTTTTTCAGAAACCAAAGAGAATCATGTAAAACATATCGACTGTGTTCTTAGGAAACTGCTCGATGCAAACATGAGAGTCTCTATTGAAAAGTCAAATTTTTTTAAATCCGAAGTTGAATACCTTGGCTTTGTCGTATCAAAAGAAGGTATAAAAACGGCACCATCAAAGATAAGTGCCATACAAAATTTCCCAGAACCAACGACGTTGTTCGCTTTGAGATCATTTCTTGGGCTAGCGAACTATTACCGATGTTTTATAAGGGACTTTGCCAAAATTGCAAAACCTTTAACCGATAATTTAAAAGGAGAAAACGGAAAAATTCCTGCAACCAAATCCAAAAAGGTTATCATCAATCTTAATGCCTCCCAACTGGATGCATTTTACAAATTAAAAAATATTCTATGTTCAGAAGACGTCTTGTTGATGTACCCTGACTATAAAAAAGCATTCGACCTTACTACTGATGCATCAGGGCATGGTCTAGGTGCTGTCCTATCCCAAGAGGGAAGACCAATCACTATGATTTCTAGAGCGTTATCGGATAAGGAGTTGAATCTCGCCACAAACGAAAGGGAACTTCTAGGAATAGTCTGGGCTCTAAAAACTCTAAGGCATTACCTTTATGGTGTGAAGACTCTTAACATCTTCACTGACCACCAACCGTTAACATATTCAGTTTCGGACCGTAATCCTAATGCAGTCATCCGCCACAAACACGCGCACTAATACCAGCGCACCGCAAGTGATGACTCAGCGTAATAACGAGCACGACCAGGCTGCAGTATAATATTAGTTTTAAGTTGAAGTTAATCATAATTGTAAATCCAACAAAGAGAGGTGCATAGCACCGCAACATAAATGTTAGTAACAAAATAAAGAAACACCATAGCAGTGTGAAATAAACTTTAACTTCTAACATTTAACTGGCGCCCAACGTTAAAGGATTAAAACATCCCAACTGCCGGTACGGAACCGTTCCTGAGTAGGAGTACGAAAAGGATGTTACGTAAGAACTAGCGGACTACCGGGATATAAGGAAAATGATCAAATTATTATTAGTAAGTTATTATAAATTTAACAAAAGTAAAAAAGAAGAAATGTTAAAATAAAATTAAACAAAATAAGGAATAACACAGAAAGTGAAAGTGTGAAATCTAATTTACAAAAAATCATATTTGTGCTAGAATACGTTTAACAAAAATAACAAAGTAAGAAGAAAGAAATGTTAGAGTAAGGTAAAACAAAAAATAAAGTGTGACATCTAAATTTACAAAAAAATCATATTTGTGCGAAATTAACAAATGTAAGAAATATGAAATGTTAGATTAAGTTAAACAAAAAAATAGAGTGTGGCATCCAAATTTAAAGAGTCATATCCGTGCTGAAATAAGTTTAAAGAAATTTTGATAATAGATTTGTGACGAGAACTAGGATTTGGTGTTTCTTTTTCTCCTTTTTTTCGAGCGGCCAATGCCGGAAGATTTAAACAACTTAATAACAAGGGTCGAAGCTATGAGTGTTTCAGGACAGACATCTTCGCCTTCTGGGGCAGCTCCCGTAAGGTTTAATCCCTTTACGGAAAGTCAGACTAATGAGGTGAAACGAATAATAAGTGAGACGGTGGCAAACCTTCTCAAACAGGGGGAGGATGTTACCGCCACTAAAGATGTCGACATAGAAGGATCTGGGGATATCTCAGAAGGAGAGAGAATACCAGACATAGTGAAGACGTTAAGGGAATTTTCGGGCAAGCCAGGAGAATTTAGTTCGTGGAGGAAAGCAGTTGATAGAATCATGAATATTTATGAGTCACAAAGGGGAACAACCAAATACTTCACAATTCTACACACTGTTAGGCATAAAATTGTTGGTGAGGCCGACACGGCTTTGGAGTCTTATCGGACCCCATTAAATTGGAAAGCGATAAGAAAGTGTTTAGTGCTTCATTTTTCAGATAAGAGAGATATTTCGACCTTAGAGTATCAAATGACCGTCCTATCTCAGGGTGGGCAAACTATAACAGACTTTTACCAGAAGGTTTACCACCATTTGTCTTTGATTCTGGACAAGATTGATTGTCTGGATATAGGGAACGAGGCTTTGGATGTATTGACCCAAACATATAGGGACAAGGCTTTGGACACCTTTATTCGAGGACTTAATGGTAATCTTCCAAGCTTAATGAGTGTTACAAACCCGACAAGTTTGCCTCAGGCTCTAAATGCCTGTTTAAAATTAGGTAATCTAGGTGTGCGTATTCAACACGCTACCGAGAAAGGATCTAGACCAAACAGGATCCCCCAAACTAACCCTCCTAGACATTTTTACCCACAGCTGACGATTGGTGATAGGAATTTTCAAGGTGACCAAAGGTACAGAGGCCCTACTCAATATCGTTATCAGAATTTCCGAAGTGGAGAACAACAATACGGAGGGCCGGCGAACTTTTCGAATCGACCTCCAGTAGTGAATAATTTTGGACACCCCCAATACGGAGGATACAGACCCCCACTTCCTCCTAAACCTGCTGTACCAATGGACGTGGATCAATCAATACAGACTAGGCAGGTAAACTATAATACGTGAGGATGCAGAGCCGGATGAAATGAATGGTTCTGATGAACAGGAATATGAGGTTTCCTAGGAAGCGTACGAGGAGGATCTAGACGATCAGTTGGCAATTGTAGATGACGTTAATTTTTTAGACTAGCTTCAACGTTGCCATACCTCCCTTTCAGAATGAAAAATGGCAACGAACTTAAATTTCTTATAGACACCGGTTCGAACAAAAATTATATTAATGGCAAATTTATTAGAAACCCTCTAAAGAACCAGAAACCTTTTCATGTTAAGTCCGTAG
>NW_026887006.1:0-8289 GCF_032173495.1 Musca vetustissima
TTCATTACTGGTACTGCGTAATGTCACCCTTCCAACGAGCATAAATCTGAAATTGTTTGATTGATACTTTACGAGAAATCTATTAGTACATCCATTTGCCGAAAAAATTATGGATTTCTTTTTCCCAAACTTTTATATAACAGACTTGTTGAAATCATCATTCGATTAATTAAAAGTCGACTAAAAAATAAGAAAAACCTAGAATAGGGGGTTAATTTAAGAGAAGAAGAAAATGATTTCCTGAGTTTTTTACACATTTAGAGATTTTAATTTAAAGTAATCGTTTCCTAAAAAATTCTTGCATAAAGGGCAAATTTTCTCTGTTGAAAAAATATTGTCTGTTTCCACCCCATAATATTTTTACACTGAAAAATGTATTTCGTTAAAAGCAATTGTGTTCACATATAGATTTTTTTATGCAATTGAAACAGAATCGTTTGTTTTGCTACGATTCTCTGCCTCAACAGATTTGACCTACATAGGGAATTGGTTATCATTTTCTGTGGGCAACTACGCTTCAAAGGGTTTCGAATTCAAATTGTGTTAAACGCATATATGGGTAATATGAAATTTGTGTTATCATGTTTTCAGACTGCAAGCAAATAATATTGGCTTGTTAGCTCGTCTTTTTTTGTTTTTGGCCAATTTGACCTTTTGCACTTGTTAGTGGTGATGGTGGTTCCAGCAAAGAGCAAGGTCATTTTATATTCCAATTTTTTTTCTAAAATCAAAGTTCATAATGTTTGCATATATTTGTTGATGTATACGGCCAACAAACTAAATACCCAAAGGAATATTGGAATGTTTATGTGGAGGAATAGGAAATTTCCAATAAAAACAGAAACAACATTGGCCTTGGTCATCATAGTTCACATGGTCTGTTTTATTTTTAAGGGAACATTTTTACAAAACTTTACTCCAACAACAAAAAATACAAAAATGTATTCATATGTATATGTATGGAATTGTTGTGTTCCCCAAAAAAAAGTTAGTTTTTTATCTATTCTGTTTGCTCTTTTTGTGTGTTTCTGTTGTATATTTTTTGTGATAGTGTATCCCACCTAAAATTTAAGGTTTAAATGTTACATCTTTTGTTGCCTTACTTTATAGATTATTTTCATTTTATTTTTTTTTTGCTGAGTGGCTGGCTGGCTGACTGCCGTTCTGGATGTAGGTAGGTGTGTTGATGCTGGCTCCTGCTATCATATGGTTATTTGTAAACTTTTATTTTTTATTGCTTTGAAGATTATATGCACGTTTTGCTATATCTCTAATCTAAATTCAAATAATTTACATTGGGCTTAGCATGAACCTTGTGCACCATGTGATGGTAACTTTTATAATTTTCATATCTTAAATTGGCTTAAGGTTAAGTCGATAAATATTTACCAAAAGCAAGTACCACCAGACTTGGAAGGGAGTTTCACAAAAATGCGAGAGAGAAAAAAGAAAAACATTTTTTTGTAAGAATTTAATTGAATATGGATACAGTATGTTGGCGTATAAAAAAAAAATCGTATAATGGAAGAATAATATTAAATTGGCGAACATGTGGAAATTTAATATGAGTACCAAAAATTTTGTTTTTGCAAAATAGTCAGGCTTAATCCCAGTTTGTTGTTTTTTATAAAAAACAACTATTTATTAGTGGGGAATGTATGGCATTGTCCGCCGAGGGGTAAGGCAGGGAAGACTATAGTTTCGGATCTCGCCACTGATCCTCATCAGTTCCCTTAGTTTTTTGTTGGGATATTCTCCCCAGAAGCTATTAACAGTTTCTTTACAAAAAACCTTTCAAACCCAAATGTCTCTTGTGACAATTCGAAGTTCTTACGTTACCAGCGATACGACCCCAATGAGAAGTTCGTTTTGTTGGCGCCTGACTTCGTGGTCAACAAGGCATTTACAGACAACTACAATACATTTCCCACTGCTATGTGTCGTCACTTTGTGACGAATGCACATAACGTTGTTGTTGGTATTGCTAGTTAAAGTAATAAACCAAACAGTATGACCGTGCCTCGTCTACAACTTCAGTAGTGTTTGGCGGGTTATTTGGGATACCATTTGTATTTTGTTTTTGCAAAATAGTCAGGCTTAATCCCAGTTTGTTGTTTTTTATAAAAAACAACTATTTATTAGTGGGGAATGTATGGCATTGTCCGCCGAGGGGTAAGGCAGGGAAGACTATAGTTTCGGATCTCGCCACTGATCCTCATCAGTTCCCTTAGTTTTTTGTTGGGATATTCTCCCCAGAAGCTACTAACAGCTTCTTTACAAAAAACCTTTCAAACCCAAATGTCTCTTGTGACAATTCGAAGTTCTTACGTTACCAGCGATACGACCCCAATGAGAAGTTCGTTTTGTTGGCGCCTGACTTCGTTGTCAACAAGGCATTTACAGACAACTACAATACATTTCCCACTGCTATGTGTCGTCACTTTGTGACGAATGCACATAACGTTGTTGTTGGTATTGCTAGTTAAAGTAATAAACCAAACAGTATGACCGTGCCTCGTCTACAACTTTAGTAGTGTTTGGCGGGTTATTTGGGATACCATTTGTATTTTGTTTTTGCAAAATAGTCAGGCTTAATCCCAGTTTGTTGTTTTTTATAAAAAAAACAACTATTTATTAGTGGGGAATGTATGGCATTGTCCGCCGAGGGGTAAGGCAGGGAAGACTATAGTTTCGGATCTCGCCACTGATCCTCATCAGTTCCCTTAGTTTTTTGTTTGGAAAATATTTTATTCGAGATAATTTTCTTTAGGACTAGAGTAGTATATTTGAACCGACAAAATTAGATGTTAATCGGATATCGGTGCAACATGAAACATAAAAATCGGACAAATTGATATTTTAAATCTGTTTATAAATCTGGAGCGATAAATGCGAACCAATCTATATATTTTAGCTATATCTTATTTAAACAAAACATAATGCGCCATATTCTCGATTCAATTCGGTACCATGGGCAACATTTTGTGTCAATTTAAAAACGTAGGTACTTGGATGCACAATTTACATCAAATAGCACGAAAATAAATATGGAAATATATTAGGTTGGGGAAAAAGAAATACATTACCATGTCTATAAAATCGGGGAAATGACCATAAAACTGTTTTAAACTATTTCTACAAAGCCGGATTCAAAAAGAAGCTCGATGTTTGGGTGCCATACCAATTAACAGAAAAAAATAGGATGGATCGAATTGCCATCTGCGAAGCATTGGCCAAACGGAATGAGAAAGACCCATTCCTGAAACGGGTGGTGACTGGAGATGAGAAAGGGATTGCATACGATAACCCTGTGCGAAAACGATCGTTGTCAAAGAGAGATGAAGCACCTCTAATGGCCAGGAAGGTTCTGCTATGCATTTGGTGGGACTGGAAGTGGATTATTTATTCTGAGTTGCTTCCATATGGCCAAACGCTAAATTCTGATCTCTACTGTTAACAACTGGACCGTTTGATGATAGCCATTGACAAGAAACGGTCAGAACTGTTCAACAGGAGAGGTGTCGTGTTCCACCAGGACAACGCTAGGCCACACAAATCTACAGTGACTCGCCAGAAACTTCGGGAGCTTGATAGGGAAATATTAATGCTATACAGCTCGGACTTGACACCAAAATTTCAAAATTTCTTTACTGATAAAAAAGGATTGTGAAAACCGACTACTAGAGTTTTTTGCAAATAGAGAGCAGGACTTCTATGAGAGAGGCATGAAGTTACTTTTAATATGGCAACAAGTCGTACAACAAAACGGTGCATATTTGGCCCAAATATAATATTCCGAAGCATGTTAAATAAAGTCCTATAGTTCATATAAAAATAATGGATTTTTTTCCCCTACCTAATATTTATACCTTTCACCACACTGTGCTACAGGATATTATGTATATGTGTATATGTTTGTAAGAGGCAAAAAGGAAACGAGATATACCCATGGTTCCTTTTGAGAATATGCTTAGAATCACTTTCTGAGTCGATTTATGCATGTCCGTCCGTTTGTCTGTTGATTTAAATCGAATTTATGATCCGATTTGGATGAAATTTGGTACAAGTCACTTATTTAGCCCAAGGACGAACCCTCTTAAAATTGGAGAAAATCTGTTCAGATTTAGATATAGCTCCAATATATATTTTCGTCCGATTTTATGTAAATATTGCACCAATCTATATATAATACACAACAATATTTGTCAGATTGAGACAAAATTTTGCACAGAGTACTGAATTCTGTCCAGTTTTACATCTGTAAAGTTTTGCCGAAATCGGTTCAGATTTATATTTAGCTCCTATAATAGTTTCGTCCGATGTGATGTAAATGGTGCACCAAATTCCGAAGGTTTTCCCGATTAAAGCAAAATTTTGCACAGAGTACTGACTTCGGTGCAGATTGATGTACACGGCGTTTTGTTGAAATCTGTTCAGATTTAGATATAGCTCCCATATATAGTTTTGTCCGATTTTATATAAATGGTACACCAAACTCCCAATATTGGTCCAATTGAGATAGAGTTTTGCACAGAGTACTGAAATAGGTCTACGTTGATATATGCCAAGTATTTTTTTTTATTGGTTCAGATTAAGATTGAGACAAAATTTTGCATAGCGTATTGATGTTACTACAGGTTGACATCCGTATTGAGGTTGACGTCCGTAAAGTTTTGTAGAAATCGGTTCAGATTTAGATATACCACCCATATATATTTTCGTCCGATTTTATGTAAATGGAGCAACAGAATTTTGCACAGCGTACTTAATAAGATCTGGATTGATGTGTGAGAATTTTTGTTGGAATCGGTTCAGATTTAGATATAGCTCCCATATATAGTTTCCTCCGACTTTATGTAAATGGTGCTCTATACTGTCAATGTTTTTCCGATTTCGTCCTGAAATTACTGCAGGTTGACGTTCGCGAAGTTTTTTTTTTTTTGAAATCGGTTCAGATTTATATATTGCTCCTATATATATTTTCCTCCGAGTCCATTGCAATGGTCTTCCAAAAATGGTATGTCTCTTCTATCTGCAGAATATTGTACGCATTATCATGTAATCCGATCCGTCATTCCTTACTGGCTTTTATATCGAAACAACTACTGGTATGGAAAGTGAATCCATCTGTTGATATAGCCCTTATATAACCGTACCTCCCGATTTAATGTAACTATTATATGTTCCCCATACTTTACAATCAAATTGACTGTAATTTCCCACAGAGAGTTCTCAATGTGTACGAAATATTCATGCAAAATTTTGTGAGCGTATGTAGACGTTTTCTGGTAGCCCCCCATATAAATGGTATGAGTATTTACCCAAATTTACCCAAATATAAACTCATTAACATTTGGCTCACATATTTTTTATATCCAAACAACTTCTGGTATGGAGAATTGGGTCTCACTCTTTAACTCCCGTATAACCATACCCGATTTAGGGTAATTTTTGACTATTATCCACGTTTGGCTATAATTTGCCACATATGGTTTTCAATGTGTACATAATATCAATGCAAAAATTTATGGGCTTCGGCCACGTTTTCTGGTAGCCCCTTTATAAATGGTACCCCAATTTTCAGTGTATATTCAAATAGTACGTAAAAAGCTTTTTTACCGCCGACCACATGACATAGGCTACCACAACTTGGCTCAAATATTTTTTAAAAATATACAAAAATTTAAATTATTTTAAATACAACAATCAAAACTAAAACTAAATTGTGGCTAAAAAATATCGACCACAAAACAATTTGTCTGCAATTTTGCAATTCTGGACGTTGGTGGGTAAACACCTGCTCCCCAGAAAATTTTCAATACGTCCATGTCTTCGGTGTGCTTGAGGACCTACACCAATTATCAAACCTACGTACGAGTAGTGTGCTATTTAGTATTAATTTAACTGCAATTTGCCATGACATAGCCGCCATATAAAAATTCCGATCAAATTCAAGAAATATTAATGTCCACCTCACTATGAAGGGTACAATAAATTCAGTAAAGCCAAACTTGTCGCCATTTTTATTCGCTTTTTGATATTTAATACTTTTTATTAAAAAAATAATCTGATACAGGATATTTGTGTTTGTATGCAGTCATATTTCATATCACATTCGATTTTCTTTCAATATGTTATGGAATCAAAACAATATACGTATATTTGTTGACCCAGTTTGGATATACATGGCATATTTCATAATACGCAATATTTTATTTCTACATGTTTTTTTCTGTTAATATTTATGTACGGTTTTGTTTATCAGTTTTTAGGCTTTGTACGCGACATTTGTTAATTTATGTTTATGCACACACATTGCCAGGTATGGTTTTGCTTTTACGGTTTTAATACAAAAATTTATGTTCATTTCTATTTGAAGGGTGACCGGTGTGTATCGGTTGGTGGGATAGCAAGGATGTTGTTCAAATATTTATTTTGAGGTATGTGCGTGAATGAATGGATCGGATTTTGGTAGTGTGGTGTTGTGTATTTTTTTCGCTATAATACACTTCCTTTAACATTTAACAAATAAAATATTTTAGTTTTGCATATCGACAGAAATTTACAACTGGAAATCATTCGTAAATACATAGGCAGAGGGCTTTCATAGGATACAAACTTATTGGAAGTTTGTATCCTATGAAAGCCCTCTTTTACCCACAAAATGCGGTTTCTTCATACTCCAAATGAAATTGTGTTCTACTCTTAATAGATCTGCCAAGCGTCGCAGCTGCGCATTTAAATAAATGTTGTACCCACAACTTACTATAGGTTATTTTATTAATTTTATCGATAAGATTATCGATAATAAAGCAAAAATATTTTGCTTCAAAAAATCGCCCTAGTGATACTAGCACTGGGTATAGTTTATTTCTTCTGAGATCTTCAAAATAATTCATTAAAATAGTCGCAGCAAATGACCTGGGTTTGTTTGTGATACCCTCTTCACCTACAGTATTGAAAGAAAAACTAATAAATGTTTAAGGCTTCTAATACGTACATATCTCGGAATATATGTGTGTTTACATACAGCCGAGACATGGTCTAATCTTAAACTTAAAACTAAACCATCAGAGATGAGAAAATAATATCATCGTACACACACACATCCGACCATGTCACTCGTTGAAAAGGGTTTACTTTTCTATCTAGGTGAATTCACAAGCACACACAGAATTCCACTCATTCACCCCACCTCCCCCTCCACAACATCTATCCACAAAAGAAGACATTTTTGCATAATACTTATAAACGAGCAACGTTTGCGAGTGGTGTTGTGGAACTACTTGTTAGTTGTCGGTGTAGAAAAAGCCAACTAGGCAGTAACATGAACATTAGTTATCTCTAAACTAACACAAGCACACGGCCAGAAAAAGGGACACAATGTACTTGTGAGTGCAACAGAAACAACAAAAACTAGCAGTGAAAGTAACAACAACTAAAGCTGAAGCGAGGAATGACAGCAACAATGCCAACCCAGTACCCAAAACTGTACGAGCAGCATCCACCTCGGTGGCACGACATCAACGCCAGCTCAGCAACTACTATGCCCATGCCCATAGATGTTTGTATAAAGCATTTCATTTTTTTCTCTCCACTCAACAATTTTCGTCGAGGCTTAGTGCAATGGCTACAATTTTATAAACAAATTGCTGGGCTTAAAACCATAAAGCCGAACAGTTGCAAGTCGTCAACTCGACGTTAGCTAATAAATAAAAAAATACGAGATTTTTGTCAAGTACAACTAATTAAGAAAATTTTATTTAGTTTGTTGTTTTGTTCCTGCCGACTTTTCAAACTATAATTTTGTTTGTGTCATAGTCTATCCTTTACGGAATGCAACACGGAATGTTTATGTATGCTATATAATACATGAACTGAAGCAGGATGGCCCGGTTCTTAGACTTTTACAATAAATTCATATCAATTTCAAAGACTATCAAATATTTTTCCAATACACCTAAAGGACTATATGCGTGGATTTTTTAACAAATATTTTTCAATTAACTTGAAGGCAAAGACTATAGGCGTGGATTTTTTAAAGGAATATTCTTTAAACCACTTGAAGCAAAGACTATAGGCGTGGATGTTTTAAAGGAATATTTCTGAAACCACTTGAAGACAAGGACTATAGGCGTGGATTTTTTAACGAATATTCTTCAAACCACTTGAAGCAAAGACTATAGACGAGGATGTTTTAAAGGAATATTTCTGAAACCACTTGAAGGCAAGGACGTGGATTTCTTAAACGACTATTTTTTAAACTAGGCAAGGACTATAAGCGTAGTT
>NW_026887007.1:0-83169 GCF_032173495.1 Musca vetustissima
TGTAGATTGGGTTCTGGCCAATGAAGATCGCTTAATATTTAGGGGATGAAATGGACCAAATACTAAATTTTTGTCGGTTTTTCTGGTCGCTCCAGAGGCCGCTATTATAGCTCGAACATCGCGAAATTTTACATGGAGAAGGGGATCGGGCCAAAGAATAAGCATGCCTGTTTTGATAAAGATCGGTCAATATTTAGCGGGTCAAATGGACGCTGACTTTTGTGTGAAAAATTACAAAATTTGTATTATATAGCGTATAAATTTACTCCTGAAGGACATAGACCCGAGAAGTTGATAATATATCCAAGAGGAGAGGTTGGCATTTAGATTGATACCAAATATATTGTCCGATAAATTGATACCAAATATTTATCCGAGTACATACGGATGGCGGAGTTACACGTACATATTTTCAGGCGCCTACGTATTCAGATATTATTTAGTAAACCATTACCACACTGGAGGTCGGAAATATAGAGCTGATTGCTTTGATAGGTTCTATGATGTTCCAGTTATGGTAAAGGACAACGCCTAAACTGTTAGGTGATGATCAGATAATAATTTTGGGATGAAGTGGGCCGAAAACTTAATTTTTTGTGTTTTTCGAGTCGATCTATAGTCCATAATTTAAAGCCGAACATCTCAACACAACCCACGGTGAAGGGAGGGTGCAAATATCGCGAAATAGTGTCCATGCTCAGAATATAGAACCAAAGAAAGTTAGATTTTCGTCGAAGTTGTGTGGGGTATCATATGGTCGGCCCCGTCCGACTATACTGCTCCGCTCACTGGTTTAAATATTTATTCGGTCTCTAGATAAACTGGTAGTCTGTAGAGGACAATAAAAAATAATTCTGTTCATTAAAATATCTTGAGAACTTATATCTACATGAAATTTAAACAAATCTTTATAAAAATCCTCACTAGTTCTCCTATTTATAGAGGTATATTTCATAATCTGATATTTACAGAAATAAAATTTAAAACTAATCTATGCTTAGAATATATGTCGAATTTATTTTATTCCTAGAATACAAAAAAAAGCATTAATATTTTGTAGGCATGTAAATGTTATTCTCTCACTTGAAGACTTGTAAAAGGTCTGCTATCTCTAGAAGGCTTGTAAATGGCTTTACCGCACTTGCCACCACACAGAGGCTGCAACTACATCGGCATACATATGTTCACATGTGTATACATATGTATGAACAATGTCAAATTGAACGTCAACGGAGTGTTTTTTTTCTGCCGATGTCATCTCCGACATTTCGGTCGACTTTGCCTTCGGTCAATGTCGTTAGGTGTGTACGTGCATGCGTTTGTGTGTGTATGTGTCTGTTCAAATCGATCGAAGTGTGGCAAATGACCAATTTAATGCAATTAAATTTATGTCATTTATTTCGTGTACCTGTATTAATTGGGGCCACAATGCGGCAACGAATGTCATGATAATGGGGAAGGATATGTGGCATATGTGGTAGGCATGCCGAGAAAGAGGTTTCCCAAAACAGCGAAGCGACCACAACGCTATGATGTCATCAATAATCTTGATGGGCAAACATGTTGACCAAATTTATTGTTTTTTCCTATTCGAATTCTATAAATTATGGCAATTTGATAAATTATGAACATGTCTGACAGCATATCGTAAATGTAAAGCAACAAACGGGTGTTTTTGTTGTTGCCGTTGTTTTTGCATAAAATGAAAAACTATGTCATTGCTCATACGCCCTCTGATCCAATCTGGCCAGGCCAGACACAGAAGCTGTTATTTCGAAAATAAAGCGACAAATTTAAATTACAAACAAAATACAAGAACAACGCCGAATGGCAGATCCGTCAGCGCACACCCTCTCTTATGAATTACGCGATCGCATCATTAAATTGTGATGTAATATTGTGATTTGTTGGCATTTCTATTTCGAACCAATATAGAGAGAGAAAGGAGTGGAGCGGAGAGGATTCGGAGTCTGCAGTTTTAAACAAATAGTTGGTAGGGTTTTTCTTTTTTCAATTTCATTTCATTTGCCAGTATTTATTCAGAAATTTTTGTTATGAATAAATGCTAAAATATTTGTACGTTTTATTTATACACACAACACATTTCAAGCAAAATAAGGAACACTCACACACACATACAAACATACAGAGAGAAATCAAATGTAAATTTGTGTGGTGTGTGGGTAAACTTTATTTACTTGTCCTTTTCAACAATAGATTTCGATTTTGCTGATCTTTCTATTCATCTGTTTCGGTTGTTTAGTTTTCATGGACATGAGATAAACTATCGAAGAGAAAGTCACCGAAATGCTCACACACACACCTATACATATAGACGCATATATCTTTATCACAAATACACGTGCACGTATTTTTTTTCTTCTTTTTTGTTGTTGTTTCTTTGGCATTGTTATTATTATTTTTTTGCTCTGTCTGAGAGCAGAGAAGGTAGATTTTGTTGGTTGGCTATTTTTATACGCGTAATTACTTAAGACAGCTATTTAGTAATACCTACACACACACATACATACAGAAAATTGTTACGTATCAAAAATTGTATTTATATATTATTCAGTATTGAGGGTAATTTTAGTAAAATACAAATCGAATTATGATTGATAGCAATTAGGATTTTTTACTAAATTACAATAGTTTTTCCATGGTGATGTCAAATTTAACACATATACATACATACATATTTGTCAGTGAGATATTATGCAATTTCATTTTCTGAACCCTTCATAATAAATATAAAGAGTTATTTTATCCAAAATCCAAAATTTATCCTTTCAATTATATTAAAATTAGAACGGGAACATTTATCTATGCATACAAATAAGAGGACTTCAGGATTAGTCTTTTAAGTTTGCTTCTTTTATTGTAAAAGAATAAAGGAGAACGACGTCCAAAATCAAGTTTGACTCTGATATTCCTTTCAAAATGTACATTTCATGCGAAGCCAAATTAACGGGACAGGCCTAAATCCTTGAGAGGTAAAACAGTCATTGAGTTCGTCCCGGCTAAACGTTTTATATGCTCCCCATGAGCAACCATATAATTTCGTACGATACATTACATTGAAGACATACTAGAATAATATAGCTCTATATATTTTTTAAAGGTTTTAAGCGTGTCTAAGACCTTCTTACGGTATTTATGTACTAACATGAACCCACTAAATTGTTTAAATCGAAAAATGTTCTCTGTTGATAAAGCACTTTAAATTTTAGAAAAACGGATGAATATTCCGAAACGAAATAACACAAGGTATCCCTAATCTAGTTCCCTCCAGAGGGGGATCTGATTAGTAGACTAGAATTACGTTGTCACCTCTGAGGGAAAGAAAAGCCTTCTTTGCAGAAAGGATGCCATCCCATTTATGGTTGTAGCCTCATTTTCAAACATAATATTTCGGATTTTCAGGTCTGTATTTTTTACTTAGCTCCATTAAAAAGTCCTCACCCAATTTTAGGTTTTTTGAATACATAACACATGGCGGGGGTGTAAATAGTTTTGCTCCGCCGACTTTGTACACTGCAATATTTTTAAGAAACCTCCTAGAAGGGGATCTGTTGGTACACTTCTTGTGACTCCCACAAATTTTTAATATATATATATATATATATATATATATATATATTTCATATAAAACAAGTGCATGCTCCCCTTCATACTTGTAATCCCTACCATATGAACAGAGATGGCCTGTCAGAAACAGTGACGTAAATGACATACATTTCCGACGTATAATACATACGTCAGAAACGTCGAAAACCTACCCAAATCCATTAGGTTTTTGACAAAATAGCTATTTCCATTAATCAATTTGGAAATTACGCATGTACAATTTCAAAATTTTTTTCTCAAAAAAATTTAAAAATTTTTATCATTTCTAGCAAGGAATAGTCAGAAATATGTAAAAATAATATATATTCTTGAAAATAACTGTACACGCTGATAATATTGAAATAAATGTCGTTTACTACATTTATTACATTTTATACAGGTATATGACGTTTTCGACGTTTACACCTTTTTGACAGTCGAAAACCTAAAAATTCGTCACACGGACCATCCCTGCATATGAACAAAGTTTGTCTGAGACAAAAAATAACGGATTACAGGGAAATATTAAAAAACTGAATAATTTTTTTTCTAATTCACAGAATATAGAATAAGGCATGTATAAAACCAGTAAGGAATGTAGTAAAGTCAGACAGGGCCGACTATATGATACCCTTCACCACTTTTGGAACATTCTACATATGAATCCTAACACGACGTCGTTATTCAAAGGACATTGACATGTACATTAACGAACTTAAATATATGATCTTTATCTATATGTAAATCGACTAACATTAATCAATACACATGTCATTCTGCAACCTATGCTAAATTTTGTGAATTGATTTAAGGGACGGACGAGAATATATATGAGAGCTATATCTAAATCTGAACCGATTTTTCAAAATTTCAATAGGGTTCGTTCAGGGGTTAAGCAAATGAGCTGTGCCAAATTTCATACAAATCGGATTATAAATGTAACCTGTACTTTGTTTACAATTTCACATGCACAGACGCAGAAAGCGATTCTATGCATGTCCCCAAAAGGAACTATGGGTCTATCTCGTTTCCTTTTGCATGTTACAAACATATGCACAGAGACATAATACTCTGTACCACAGTGTGGTGAAGGGTATAAAAATATATTTAACTTAACTGAAAGAGTAAAAAGGATCAGATACGAAGGAATTCCTTTGGATTTTTAAAAATACGAATTAAACCGTATCTTTTTTCCGAGCCTGGAGAATAATTCGCGATATTTGCACCCTATTTCTTGGCATATTTTCCGATTTTTTATGGACTCTATAGCTAACAGAAAATGGGCAAAACTAACGTTTTTGTTCCATATTATTCCCAAAATATTAATTGAAAATTACTTGAAACAATTGGAGTCCTCTGCAGCAATAGTAATCTTATATACAAAATTTTTTGACGATTGGTCCATACCGTGTGACCCGTATCGTGTTTGCAACTTATAATGGAAGGGCACATATGTCTATATCGACTCATCTAGACGAGATATAACGATTATATACTAAAGTATGGGTATAGGTCCAATATTTCGCGGTGTTACAAAATCTTGGAGCCACACCAAAAGCTAAAATACCCTTACAACATAATTGTGTGGGTTATATCTATATCAATAACAATATTCTCCACCAGGGACGTACGCAGGGGGAACCAGGGGCCCAGCAAAAGGTGATTTTTGAAAAGTTGCTATCTTATTTTCAGGAGAATGCGAAAAGGACAATCTCCAAGTCCAAAAATTACTTCTGTCGCACCCTCTTACAAATTGGGAAAATGTTTTTGAATGCTTCACCGCCCACGAAATAAAGGAATACCACAAAAATGCGAAGATGATGGAATCCAGGACTTTATATCGAGAATGAAATATGTTTCAAAACGTATAGAATATATTACGACAAACAAGCCTCAGATATAATGAAAGAACAAACGTATATAGTTAAAGTGGTCATTGAGACAATTTTATTGAGTGAAAGAGAAGACATCTCCTTGAGGAGAAGTAAAGCCTCCTGAATACTGTCGTTAGACGTAAACATAGAAAATGTTTGTTTGTCCCAGAATACATTGGAGAATATACATATATAATATTTTTGGCAAGGTATCTAAAAAAGTCAAAGAATTTTTCCTGGAACTAGAAGGATTAAAAGTAAAACATGTTTTCGACCGTCATAATAAACACAGTAATCAGTTTGGGTTTGGATTCAACATTTTTGAGACGTCAAGGATATGACGGCACGTCTAACATGTTCGGCAATTATAATGGGGTGCAGAACATTATTAAATCAAAATTTAATTTCTGTGGTATACATTAATAGTTCTTGTCACATTTTAAAATTTAGTTTAAATGCAGCTTCGAAGATTTGAGAAAATCGAAGTATATTTTCTACAATTTTGGACATTTGCTCATTCTTTAGAAAATCCAAAAAGGTCTGCTACTCTATATAGAATATATCGAGAAGCAAAAAAATCTTTCTAATGACTCATTCATATAGCGTACAAATATTTAACGAATTTATTGAAGAGATAGTAGAATCGTTGGAAGAAATATGGGAAAATGGTAAGATTTAATTTAGATTTATTTCTAAGAAGTTTCAGTGCCAAGAAGGGTTGGTACTCAAAAGTACAGGTCAAACGTGAGGAGTTCAAACTCCGAGTTTTTATAGAATTACATTATTTGTCCCATTTTTGAAAGAACTAATTGTAAATATGACAAGCAGAAGTTATGAAGTAAAGTAAAAGTAAACTCACATAACTAATAACTAAAGAATCTGAAAGTAGAAGACTTGATTTGAAATACAGATGATTTTTTAATATGCAAAACCTTTAATATATACACAATACATTAAGAGAAATTAAGTTATATATTTTTGAGACCTTAATGAATATAAAATATTGTCTTTACTTTTAATATCTTTTCATATAAAAGAGCTTAGTGTTAAATGATTGAGTGAGTGACTGACAGATCATCACTTAGACGAAACGGCTGAAGCTAGAAGCTTGAAATTTTGAGTGTAGGTTGTTGTTGGTGTGTCGGCGTGAGATAAGGCTGGGTTTTTGAAATTCGAACTAGAAGTGTACGAAAAGTACTAAAATGTATAAAATATGGTACCAATTATATTAGGCGAACCGCAAGGACTAGAATTCTGAAATTTGGAATGTGGGACACTGATGGAAAGTTAGAAAGATGTACAAAAGGGTTTTTGGAAATCCGACCTACAAGTGTACTAAACGTACTAAATATTACTATATTTAGTTCAAATTGTATATACATTGAACTTATGTAGCTGGAATTTTGAAATTTTATATGGAATACAGGTTGGGAAGTGGTGTTGATGTATGGAAATGGTTTTGAGAAATTCGTACTTTTATGTATAAAAAATACAAAATGGTACTAAGTTTGGTACTATTTGCATTGTTGAGTGTGTAGAGATAGAATCCTGATAATCGGAATTAGGACTACTATTGGAGTACAGGTAGCTTTAAAAAATCGTACTTATGTGTACGAAAAGTACTAAATGGTACTAAATTTGTTGCAAGTTGGATTTAGGTGAACAGATAGAGCTGGAATCTTCAAATTGGGAATTATAATGATTATTGGAGTGCAGGATTGGGATAGTTTAGGAAATTCGTACTTATTGGTACGATAGGTACTATATGGTACTAAATTTAGTACAATTCGGATTTTGCTTGAAAGGATAAAACAGAAAACCTGAAATTTGGAATTAAGATTTCTGTTGCAGATTGAGCTATAGATACATCTTTTGAAATTCGTATTTATGTGTACGAAAAGTACTAAACGACACTGGATTTGGTACAATTTGATTTGGGTGAACGGAAAGAGCAGGAAACTTAAAATTTGGACTAATGATTGATGTTGGAATATAGAATTGAGATATAGAAGCATAGTACTTATGTGTATTAAATGGTACTATATTTGGTACAACTTGATTACGTGTGAATGGATAGAGATGGGCTCCAGAATTGTAAAATTAAAAATACTTTTGGAGTGCAGGATTGACATAATTTAAGAAATTTTTAATTATAGAAACAAAAAGTACTAAATGGTACCAAATTGTTTTTGCGTGAACGGATAGGGATGAGGCCCTGAAATTTTTAATTAATTTTGCAGTTGGAGTGCAGGATTGAGATATGTCGAAAGTTTAGAAAATTCGTCCTTATGTGTACTAAATGGTACTAAATTTGTTGCAATTTATATTTAAGCGAACGGATAGAGATTGAAAACTTACATTTGAGATGAAAATTACAGAATTAAGGTTGTATTGGAATTTCGTAATCATGGAAGCACTAAATTACACTAAATATGGTACAATTCGTTTTGTGTGAGCGGAAACCTAACACTTGGAATTAAAATTATGGTTGGAGTGTAGGATGAGACATGGAGGTACTTTCGAAAATGTACTAAATGGTTTAAGTTTAGTACAATTTAGATTCGAGTGAAGGATAGAAATGGAAAACTTATGTTTGAAAATAAAATTACTGTTAAAGTACAGAATTGAGACAGTATTGAAAGTTCGAACTCATAAGTACGAAAAGTACTAAATGGTACTAAATATGTGGAATTGAGGAAGTTTTAGAAACTCGTACGTATATAGCTGGACTGAGGTAGTTTTGGAAATTCGTACTTTAGATTGATATAGGTTTGTAATATAAATACGAAAAGTACAGAATGGTACCAAATCTGGTACAATTTGGCTTTAGGTAAACAGACAGATCTGAAAAGTTAAAATTTGGACTTACAATTACTCTTTAAAAGTAGGTTTGGAATATGGGTACGAAAAGTACAGAATGGTACCAAATCTGTTACAATTTCGTTTTTAATGAACATACAGAGCTGGAATTTTTAAATTTGGACTTACGATTACTATTTAAAATCAGGATTTTGGAAATTTGTACTTATAAGTACAAAAAGTACTAAATTTAGTACCATTTGAACTTTGGTGGAATTGAGATTATAGTTAGAGTGTAGGATTGATGTAGTTTTAGAAATATGAAATATTGTTTTTTTTTTGTATTCCCTTTCCGCATACGAAGTAGCGGGCATTTTGCTAGTGATCTACATAAAAAAATAAAACATTGTTTTTTTTAACATAATTTAAGGAAGGAAACATTTAATTGTTTTCATTTCGAATGTATGTGCTGGCATTTGAGAAGTACAGTATTATTTTTAACCACTGATAATTCAAAATACTAAACTACAATTCGATTAAAAGCGTTTCCATACTCCGTAAATACAGAAATTTTGGAGGTACCGATGCAATTTTCATATTTTTTTAAAGAACCAAATTACAGTCAATTCGATTGAAAAGATGTCCATACTCTAAAAATTAACTACCCTGAGGGTATAACATTTTGAAATGTTGGCAATTTGTGGAGAAGGTATCTGTTGGTGCAGATCCATGGGCCCATTTTAAGCATCGATCGAGGTCTACCATTTTCAAAATTTTAAAAGCTTTGAATATGATTTGCATCTTTTGTCCCTTTGTGGGCGGTACCCTGTATTCATAGATAAGTGATTTTATATTATATTTGTACTGAAAACAATTGGCCTTTAAACTCAAATAGTAAAATACAATGAAGCGCAGCAGAACAAGAAATTATCTATAAAAATAACAAATTGACGCTTTCTCCGACACTGAAAATAATAATTCGAAAAAGCAAAACTACTTTTTACTATTTAAAATTGTGCAAAACGAAACGAATGAAAGAAATCACAATTGAAATATGGGGTTGATAGTATGCCATGCAAAGACACCCTAAAACAATTATTTCGATACCATGTTTTTAATACAAGTAAAATAAAAAAATAAATATGAAAAATAAAACAATAATAGTTTTAGAATATTTCTAATAAAAATTAGTAAAAAATTGCTGAAAATCATTTTTTTAAATAGTTCTATTTTGTTTATTATTTATTTATATTATTGTACCCGATGCTCTATGCCTTAAACTTGTTTATAACATTTCTGTATAAATATGACACCGGTCGGTCTATAATGACTTTCCTCTTAATATTAATATTCCGTAATTCTTAAATGAAATCAAATTTCCAAAAATTCCTAACACACAATTCCACATCTTCTGCCAATGTAGGGTATATCCTATTTTATAATTATAAAATGAAAAAAAAAACAGTTTATATTTCATTTTGGTTTAAATTTTCTTATTTCATGAAGCGAAACATTTTTTTTCGTTTCTAAAAATTCACTTTTGGCCGGCAATAGATGGCAAAGATTTCGAAAAATAGCTACACCAGATAGATAGAGAGGTGATACCAGCAGATACTGTAAAAATAACACAAATAGCTAGCGGCCACCAACCCCTTGACTGCCTTCACCTCAGCATCTATCTATCGATCGGGTACTCTCACTCTCCCGATGCCCGATGGTATTGTATCGCATTGTGTGATACCAGAAAGACTATCGTGATGACTATATTGCCAAAGATGTTTGCTTTCGTTTTACAAAAACAACATCAATTTCTTATTTCACTTCTTTATTGTCCGCACAGTTCTTTTTTTTTTTTTTTTTTGCCCGATCAGAGATTCCTCCAACCGAGAAACAAATAAATTGTGTTGTTTTTCTATTTTCACATGCAGACATACACACAAACACATATTTCACCACTTGGCCACTTTTTCCTCATTTACTCATTTTAATGTATTTGTCTTAGCGATCAACCTCCCGATCGACCGCCCGCTCGCCTTCCCTCAGTTTATTCTATTTTCTCATTTATGTGGGTTGTCTTATTTTTTTTTGAAAATTCAAAGTTGTTTGTTTCATTTTTAAATTTTTTTTCTTCGGAAACCAAAAAAAAAAAAGAATTGTTTGACGAAGAACCTGGTAGCGAATTGTTTATCCATTTAATATACAAACACCAACACACACACACATAAATGCGCACACACAAAAAAGATTTATATAGTTGTTGTGATGTGTGTGTATGTACACATCGAAACTCATAACTATGCATATTGTTTAAATATATAAATTTTGTTTTGTTAAAGAATTTTCTTTTTGAAGGTGCTCATCGTCGTATTTTTTTATTTTTTGAACATTTATGGAAATCTATTTTGAAATTTGAGTAAACAAATACCTGGGCCATTATCCGTACTAAATACGTACATTTGTAATGGAAAATTTTGTAAACAATTTTATGATCACAATAATAATTTACATTTTACGTTTTCACATTTTAATAAAAATAGGGAAAACAAATATTCAATGAAGGAAATAACATAAATATTCATTGAATACTGAATTGACAAGATATGAATGAATTTTGGCACCTAAAAATTATATATGGTTTGTGCAGGTCTTCGGAATTACACACAGATTTTATTATTAGCTTTATATAAGGAATATGTTTTTATCAAAGAGGTTTCGGATTTAATGTTGATAAAATTTTATAAAATATTGACCATTTGTGAGGGAGGTACCGGTAGAAGTGGACTACTGGATCCCATCTTCGGAATTGATATAGAGTTGGTAAAGATATTAGTTTGTTCAAGGTTTGGTTGAAATATGTCATTCCATTCGCCTGATATTGCATTTATTAATATTGAGAATTTTGACCATTCGTGGGGGAGGTACCAGAAAGAGTGGACCAATGGGTGCCATCTTCGGAATTGATATCTGGTTGGTAAAGACACTAGGTTGTACAAGGTTTGGTTGAAATATGTCATTCCATTCGCCCAGAAGGAGTGGACCAATGGGTCCCATCTTCAAACTTGATCTGTTCTTGGTAAAGATAATAGTTGACTAATATTGAAAATTTTTACCATTTGTGGGGGAGATACAAGAAGGAGTGGACCAATGGGACCCATCTTCGGACTTTATCTAGACTTTGTGAAGGTAATTGTTGTTCAAAATTTGGTTCACATCGGACATTCCATTCGCCTGATATTGGATTTAGAAATATTGAAAATTTTGACCATTTGTGGGGGAGGTACTAGAAGGAGTGCATCCCATCTTGTACAAAGTTGCATTAAAATCCGATGGTCCGAATTTAATGTTGATAAAATGTTATAAAATATTAACCATGTTGTGGGGGGGGTTAACCAGAAAAAGTGAACGGATGGGTCCCATCTTCAAACTTGATCTAGGCTTGGTAAAGGTAATAGGTTGTTCAAAGTTTGGTTCAAAATGGATATTCCATTAGCTTGATATTGGTATTATAAAGATTGAAAATTTTTGGACGGACGGACATGGTTAAATCGTATCCAAATATTGTGAAATGGATTTGGTCCAAAGAAACATGAGGTCTAAAACTAATATTTCGATGAAGCACATTTTCACCGTATTAAAGTGTGTATACCCTCATTAGCCTAAAGGCTGGGGGTATAATGAAAATCCTAGAATCGTTGGCCAACTCTTTTTTAAGGACTAATGAGAACAGATCAACCTACAAAAATAACTAAGAAGATATTGGGACTACAAATAAATGAGAATCGGACCAAAACAAAATACTCCTACATTGTTTTAGGAAAGTCTTGGATGTTTGTATGAATTTGTCAGACATATATGGCGTTAGTTTTTTGATTTTTGGTAATACTATATGCGAAAACTGTATTCAAATCTGGATCAATATTCACCATTTTCTATAGTGTTAGCACAAGAACCAATAATTCATATCAATCGATGCGATTTTTACGAGTTATATGCGCAGTGCAAAAATTTATTCTCAATCGAAACAACGTTAGTTATTTAATACACTATTTTATGAAATCGGACAAAACTATATATGTTAGCTATATCTAAATCTGTACAGATTTAAATTTAATATACTTCATTTTAGACTCAATAAGGTATGATGTGCAAAAAATCATGGCAATCGAACAAAAATGCACCATTCACATAAATATATGCACTATATATGGAAGATCTAAAACTAAATCTGAACTGATTCCAACGAAACTTAACACATATCATTCTAGGCCAATACGCTATTCCAAACATTGAGACATTGGTGCTCCATTTACATACAATCTGAGCCGATTTCAACATCATTCTAGACATAATTAACCAGTAAGGAAAGTAGTAAAGTCGGACGGGGCCGACTATATGATAAATACTTCACCACTGTGGGTATATTAAACAGATGAATCCTAACAGACGTCGCATTATTGAAGAACCATTAACATGAAATTAAACATGTCATTCTGCAACCTATACTAAATTTTGGTCAGGTATAGAGTTGCTTCTTACGATGGGACAAAATAATGTAAATAAATTTAAAGCGAAATATCGAAATATAGGTTACACTTATTTCAGTATGGTTTTTGCATTCGGCCACATTTTGAGTTCTTTATTTACTTATAAATCCAAAATCGGACGAAAATATATATAGGAGCTATATCTAAATCTGAACCGATTTTCACGAAATTTAACACACATCGTTCTAGACTTAGTTCAGTATGCTATGCGAAATTTCGTGCAAATCGAAGGATATATAGGGACATTGTTGCACCATTTACATAAAATCGGACGAAAATATATATGGGAGCTATATCTAAATCTGAACCTATTTTCACGAAATTTAACACACATCGTTCCAGACATAATTCAGTACGCTATCCCAAATTTCGTGCAAATCGAAGGATATATAGGGACATTGATGCACTATTTACCTAAAATCGGACGAAAATATATATGGGAGCTATATCTAAATCTGAACCGATTTTCACGAAATTTTACACACATCGTTCTAGACTTAATTCCGTACGCTATGCCAAATTTCGTGCAAATCTAACGATATATAGGGACTTTGGTGCAATATTTACCTAAAATCGGACGAAAATATGTATGGGAGCTATATCTAAACCTGAACCGATTTTCAGGAAATTTAACACACATCATTCTGGACCTAATTCAGTACGTTATGCCAAATTTCGTGCAAATCGAAAGATATATAGCGACTTTGGTGCACCATTTACATGAAATTGGACGAAACTATATATGGGAGCTATATCTAAATCTGGAACGATTTTCTCGAAACTTGGCAGACATCACTCTAGGCTTAATTCAGTACGTTATGCCAAATTTCGTGCAAATCGAAAGATATATTGGGACTTTGGGGCACCATTTACATGAAATCGGACGAAACTATATATGGGAGCTATATAGAAATCTGGACCGATTTTCTCGAAACTTGGCAGACATCTCTCTAGGCTTAATTCAGAACGTTATGCCAAATTTCGTGCAAATCGAAAGATATATAGGGACTTTGGTGCACCATTTACATGAAATCGGACGAAACTATATATGGAAGCTATATCTAAATCTGGACCGATTTTCACGAAACTTGGCAGACATAATTCTAGACCTAAATGATTAGGCTGTACCAAATTTCGTGCAAATCGAAAGATATATAGGGACTGTTTACATTAAATCGGTTAAATATATATATATGGGAGCTATATCTAAATCTGAACCGATTTTTCCCAATTTCAATAGGGTTCGTCCTTGGGCCGAATAAGTGACCTATGCCAAATTTCATCCAATTCGGATCATAAATGCGACCTGTACTTTGTTTACAATTTAACATGCACAGACAGACAGACGGACGGACGGACATGCATAAATCGACTTAGAAAGTGATTCTATGCATATTCTCAAAAGGAACCATGTGTCTATCTCGTTTCCTTTTGCATGTTACAAACATATGCACAAAGACATAATACCCTGTACCACAGTGTGGTATATTTTTGCGCGCCTGTTTCCGACCATTGGAACATCCGAATTCAAAAAATTCCAACGGCATTTGAAAGAATGAAGTAGGATTATTAAATGAAGTAGGATTATTAAATTCGATCAAAAATTAACAAAATAGCGCACACGAGTATTTGATATATTAACTTGAAATGTTAAAGGGGGCTTTTTTGAATTAAATAGAAAACCAAAATTATTTTTTTTAAACCGAGAATGGGGTGGGGGTCACCTTGTACAAGTATAGATCTCCGAGATCAGCAAAATTTTTCAATAACAAATGATACCCATATTTTTTCTTAATGTAATTTTTTCCTATAGAAATTACAAGTGCCTTTTCTTGTTATCGTTCATAAGGCTTATATCTAGCCGAAGCCTGAATTTTGTCTCAAAAAGTATGAGTACTGTCTCCAAGACAAGGCGCTAAATATTGTACTAAATATTAGACCAAGCCTTTATCGATCAAATCCCGATTCAGTTCTGGCCTAAGACGACGGCAATTGGTAATAATCGGATAATATGTAGGGTATAAAATGGACAAAAAACATTTTTGTCTGTTTATCTGGTCTTTTTTACACAAGAAAGGGGCTATGACCAACAATCTTGAATATTTAACGGATTTAAATGTAGCTAACCTTTTGTAAGAAGAAAAGTGAAAAGTTATGGTTGACCCTCAATCTGATATTAATTCAATTGATGCAAAAGAAAGAATATGCAGATATAATTACATATATAAAGGTATCAATATTTTCTAATATTAACATTTCCACACTAAAGGGTGCAACTAACACATTTTTTTCAGTCTTGGTATTTATCAGCCCAGTCTGACTATATATGTCCACTTACAGGTATTTTCTTAAATTAATATAGGCATTTAAAAAATTATAGACTATGTCTATCTGAGACGTAATTTTTGTCTATGAAAAATTCGACCGTGAGATATATAGAATTTTTATATTTTCAGACTTATGGCTAATGAGAGTGTATAAACTTTGCTACGTCAAAAAGGTGCCTCATCGAAATATTGGTTTGCAACCCCCACTATTTCAAAATGTACGTCAGTCTGTCTGTCTGTCTGGTGCGCACAATAACTCTCGGAGGGAGAAACCGATTTCATCCAAACTTTGTACATCGTAATATTTCTTCCAAACTTAAATCAAGTTCGAAAACGGGGAATGTCGGTCCACTGCTTCTGGTATCTCCACCATAAAATGATTAAAATTTTGCTGAAAATCATCACACTGTGGTACAGGGTATTATGTCTTTGTGCATATGTTTGTAACAGGCAAAAGGAAACGAGATAGACATATGGTTCCTTTTGAGAATGTGCATGGAATCACTTTTTAAGTCGATTTATGCATGTCCGTCTGTCCGTCCGTCCGTCCATGTATTTTTCTTAACAAAGTACAGGTCGCATTTGTAATCCGATTTGGATGAAATTTGGCACAGTTCACTTATTTGGCCCAAGGACGAACCCTATTGAAATTGGAAAAAATCGGTTCAGATTTAGATATAGCTCCCATATAATATATTTTCGTCCGATTTTAGGTAAATAGTGCACCAAAGCCCCTATATATCCTTCGATTTGCACGAAATTTGGCACAGCGTATTGAATTAAGCCTAAAACGATGTGTGTTAAATTTCGTGAAAATCGGTTCAGATTTAGATATAGCTCCCATATATATTTTCGTCCGATTTTAGGTAAATAGTGCAACAAAGCCCCTATATATCCTTCTATTTGCACGAAATTTGGCACAGCGTACTAAATTAAGCCTAAAACGATATGTGTTAAATTTCGTGAAAATCGGTTCTGATTTAGATATAGCTCCCATATATATCTTCGTGCGATTTAAGAAAAATGGAGTACCAAAGTTCCTATTTATCTTTCGATTTGCACGAAATTTTGCACAGGATACTGAATTAAGTGTAGAATGATGTGCGTTAAGTTTCGTGAAAATCGGTTCAGATTTAGATATAGCACCCATATACATATTCGTCCAATTTAAGGTAAATTGTCCACCAAAGTCCCTATATATCTTTCGATTTGCACGAAATTTGGCACAGCGTAATGAATTAGGTCTAGATTGATATGTGAAGTTTCCTGAAATCGGTTCAGATTTGGTTATAGCTTCTACATCTGACCAAATGAAAAATTGCAGAATGACATGTTTATGGATCCAATTTCATTTTACTGGTCCTTTAAAAATGCGACGTCTGTTAGGATTAATCTGTGTCGGCCCCGTCTGACTTTACTACTTTCTTTATTGTTTTTTTTTTATATCTTTCTGATGGACTATTCGATTTCAAATAACCTTTGTACAACCTAATATTTAAACCATGCCTGTATAATGTTATACCTTCTGATACCTACACCGCAGAGCGTCAAAATATTGAAAAAAAAATTGATAAAATCCAACGATCGGGCATTCGGGCATTCCGATTTGATCCTAACTGTGCACCTCGTAATATATTTACCAAACCATAATCAAGCCCGAAGATGGGAGCCATCAGCCCATTCCTTCTAGTACCACCCCACAAGGAGTCAAAATTTTGAAAATGTGTACATTTCATATGAAACGACATTTATCGCATTGTGAATACTGTGTGGTCTATATTTAACAGACCTTAATATTTATACTTACCATAGATAAAATACTACCCTCTGTGATACCGATCCTACAAAAGTGCGAACTAATGTATACTACATACGATATATCATATGCTGAGGGTATATATCTGTCGGCAACATCGACTGACACTTTTTTAGGTCTATAATTCTTTTTATAAAAAGAATTATAGACCTCCGAGGCATAAGATCTAAAATTCCTCACAAAAGTTCTTCTACAATAAATGGTGCTCCAATTCCGTCCATATTTAGCCAAGGATTTTGCATCTACTATGAATTTTAGAAATCCTGATGTCAGAATTACGTTCAGTATATACCTAAAATAATAATATACCTAACTAGTTTCTATATTGTCCTGGTCAGTAACATTTTATTGTTAACATTGAATACCATCCTTTAAAATAGTATAACGAATACCTGTGCCAAAAAACATCTATCCTTATCAAAATAAAATTCATTCTCATCAACAACATTTTTTCATAAATTTGTATTTCAAAATATTAGACAAAACTATGCAATTCGAATGGCGTTGATGCAACCAAGAACAAAAAACATAAAACAGCACAAAAATATGTGTTTGTATATCGGACACATCCGATGCATCCGACATAGGCGACACATTGAATGTTATCGCGTCTTGCGATGGCAGGCATGTTGCTGGCTGGCAGTGTAATGTAGGTTCTGACTTAATTATGTGGCACTTTTTTGCTATTGTTGACAATATTGTGGTCATTGTATGACACAAGATCGACACATATACCCATAAACACACATACATATATATTAAAAATATACTTATATGTAATATGTGTGAGTATTGTTTATTCATACATAGTTTCTTAATATGATGATGATGATATTTTCTTGTGATATGTGGCAAATTCATTTTATGATGTGTGTAGTTTGCATAAATATGAACACACATCAATACATGCCGAGACATATTTACAAATGTATAATGTAAACCACAAAAAAAACATTTCTTAAAAATTCTGACAATTTCAAGAGCAACAAAAATGTTGATACATTTTTATAAAAAAAATGCAAAAAACGAAATATTGTAACAGACAAATTCTATTGCCAATTTGTTGATAGATAATTTTAATGAATTCAATGATGTGTGTAATTAATTGCAATTTTGTATTTGATTGAATTTTGTTTTTAGAATTTTTGTAATAATTTTTAAATGAATTTGTCATTTCTATTGCAAGTGCACTCAATATTAAATGTAAATCTATTATGTCCAGCTTTTGGCCAAATGGACCAAAACGTCATAATATTCAAGGCGTATATTCATATTGAATTTGTTTAGATATAAATAATAATCATACGACACATGGACAGAAAACGAGTTAAAAAATAAACAAGTGAAAAAGCGTTAAGTTCGGCCGGGTCGAACTTTAGATACCCTCCACCATAGATATAAATGTAAATGTAAACTATAAAACAAATTTCAGAAATTTGTAATGGACAATTATACTCTCAGCTTTATGGATAAAGAGGTTGTATTCACTTTGACAGGGTTAAAATGGTTCTAGACCCCATGTTTGGACCAAATTTGTTTCAGAAAATTTTGATTTCTTCCAAACTTAGTTCAAGTTCGAAGATGGGGAATATCGGTCCACTCCTTCGGGTAGCTCCCACACAGGGGCTAGGTCTAAATAGGGGTTATAGTTCATATATAGTTCATTATCGAACCTTACGTTCTAGTTTTTTATCTCGATATCCTCCGCAGGTGATATGATTACAACAGAGTCTTAGAACCAAACCCAAAACGCGGAACAAATTGCATAAATATTTTAATATAAAAAAATGGGGATATATGGGGACTATCCCAAAAGGGTAGTGCATATTAATAATTTTTTGTAGGGAAATTTGTTACCATATACGACTACAAAATACCAAATTTCAGCGAATTCGGTTGAAAAACGTCCTCAAGAACCTCAAAATAGCGAAAATTGGGGGTACCCTTATATGGGGGCTACCAGAAAAATTGGACCTATATTTATAATTTTTGGTGGAGATACTTGGCACCCAACAAGAACCAAATGTACCAAATTTCAGCAAATTCGGTTGAAAAACGTGCTCAAGAACCCTAATATACCGACATTTGGGGGGTACCCTTATATGGGAGCTACCAGGAAAAATTTACCTATATTTATAATTTTTAGTGGAGATATTTGCTATTAAATTACAGCCAATTCGTTTGAAAACTACGATCAAAACCCCCAAAATACTGAAAATTAGAGAGTAACGCTATATGGGGGCTACCAGAAAAAATGAACCAGAAAAAATGGCACCCAATAGCATCTCAATATACCAAATTTCAGCGAATTCGGTTGAAAAACGCGCTCAAGAACCTCAAAATACGGAAAATTGGGGGGGGGGCACCCTTATATGGGAGCTATGCCTAAACGTGGACCGATATATCGAACTTGACCTGCCTGCAGACAAAAGACGGCAAAATTTTGGCGATCTATCTCAACTCGTTTAGACGCTAGAGTGATTACAACAGACGGACAGAATATATATTCATTATAAAACAATATATATACTTTATAGGGTCGGAAATGATTATTTCGATGAGTTACAAACGGAAAAATATATATATATATATTAATATACCCTCCATACTATGGTGGAGGGTATAAAAATCACGACAGTGATTAGTGCTTCAAAAACGGCATTTACCCCAACAAAATGCTAAACTATCTTGAAAATATTCTATAGACGTTTTTTACTACCAACCCGAAAATGAAATTCCTCACTACAAATTGAAACTCAATGGACGACCTCACAAAATATCGTTGATATTTAGTCAAAGAGTCCTAAATAAAATATTTTTTTAAATACAGCCCTCTGTAGGCCAATTCTGTAACTTTTAACAATATTCGATATTGTTTAATTTTCTTTTTTTTATTGTAAAAACAACAAAACAAACAAATGAAATTGTTGTAAAATAAACAATGTCGACTGTTGTTAAAAAGTTACAGAATAGGCCTACTGGTGTACATAAACATATATATAGAGACAGACCTTTAATTTTTAGGAATTATTGTTCACCAATTTTATATACATGTCATCCAGAATATGCTTGTTCGGATTTAATCGTAGACTAGGAATTCTATGATATTACGACAGCGTCTATTGGTCTAGAGAAACGTAGCCAGGGTAGACTTTTCGATTTTGAAATCTGATAAAAATGTAGACATTTTGATCATTTGATTTTAGAAAATCTGTTAAAAATTGTTTTACAACTCCTAATGACTTTTTGAATTACCAATAGAAAAATTCAAGAGAAAGACCTGTGATATTTATCATGCATCGAATAAATTAATTATATAAATCTTTGTTATTTGAATTTTGCCTTGTAAGGGCAATGATTATTTGAAAGTAATTTTAAGTGGTTATTTATACTCTTTCGAGTCGAGCTTGATGATCTAAGTTTTGCAATGAAAAGGAAAGCCAGGAGAAGAACCTACGTACCCACCATTATGCGACGCGTTTCGCCGTTGGTTAAGCGGCTCATCAGGCATATTGGGCTATGTGGCTTTACAAATGTCGTACGTTGATAACTTGTATTTATTCCGCCCTGATGCGAAACTTGCATATGCGAATTAAATTCAAATTTTGTCAAAGTTCGACATTTGTCTTCATTCTAGGAACAGTCCTTTTCAAAGCAGATTTTTGTTGTAGAGATGGATAATTAATCCACACACCTACAATTGCTTCCTGGTATACACATGTTTTTGCGCAACCGTTTTTGGAAGTGTTGATGGCTCAGAACGTTAAGCGGTCTTGGCAACATTTGTGTTGCTCTGAGGACCTAGGTTCGAGCCCTAGCCGTGCTCGGCTGAAATTAATTTTTGTTATTTGAATTTTGCCTTCTCCTGGCTTTCCTTTTCATTGCAAAACTTAGATCATCAAGCTCGACTCGAAAGAGTATAAATAACCATTTAAAATTATATAAATCAATAATTCTTGTTTTCAGAAGAGAAGAGCCACAGCGTATAAATAATGATAATACACATGCGTTCCAAAGTGTCATTTATTCATTTACATTTTATGAACGTTATTCATACTTATGTTGTGCTTACTTCAAAAATTTAGAAACCCAATTATTTTTTCCTTGAAACATGTTTATTGGCTTATTTGGTGTAAGTAGATATGTTTTACTAAATAATTCGGACGAATCCTGAAGCATAACACGGCTAAAATTGAGAACCCCACCTAAAATCATATGAACAACATTTTTGTAGAACCTTGCGAGGATGAAAAATCACATCTTGGGATAAGTTCGGAGTACGATTCAATAAATTAAGGACGAAATACACATAAAAGGAATGGTGTTATAAGGGCAATGGCTAGGAATCAAGATATTTTGCTAGCTCTTCATGTATAATAGCGTCAACAGCAAAAAATGATGTCTCTGAACATTGACTAACTCGTATTTCGAATTTTTTATTCCTTCTGGGTTTTTCATATACTCACCAAGGTCTTTCATCCCCCATAGGAATTTTTCCACCCCTAAATCCTGACCCCAATTATTGATGACAAAATTTCGATTTCAATGATTCCATTTTTATAATTTTTGAATATTGACAATAACTTTATTGTTAGTTTTAATAACAATTGTTCTACAGAAATTACTTTTAAACTTTGCCATACAAAATTTTAAGAATATAAAATAATTTGGCTATAGTGCTATATATAACGTTTTCGAAAATTAAAGAAAATTTGTCATAAACTTGGAAATTTTTCTCATCTTGTTTATAATATAATTATGTCGATTTTAAAATGTATGTCGTATACGTCATATGTCGTTGTGAAGTCGCTCATACGCTATGATGTACTTACAATGAAGACAATAATTGCAAGGTATTAAAGAATTTATTTTATTATATAGCCTTGAGAGTCAATTTTAAATTTTGTTATTTAGGAAATTAATTTAAAAATCTTGGTATCGTGCCTGACAATTTATTAACCCTACGGTCAATAACCAAAAAAGTATACGTAGATCAATAACCGTGGTACATTTGTACCCATCCAAAGATAGCTCTGTAACTCATTAAAAAATTGGACTATCGTGAGGTTTTTTGTTTTAAATTAGTCTATACGGATCTATACATCTAGGAACCCAAATTTATATATACATTAAAATAATATATACAGTATTTTTCGGTTAATTGCACATCAAATTTTGCAAAAATTTTTGTTCAATTAACCGAGGAACCAATTATCCGAACCCGCTTAATTGATTAGTTTGTTCAATTACATATAATTGGAACTACTAAAGGTTAAAAAAAAATCCAATGTCAAATACAAATTACGCCTTTTCGCAGTTATTCCTTAGCCATAAACATATCTTTTGAATTAGTAGAGATGTCACCTAGTCTTCTTCACAAATTATTTCAATTATTATTATGTAATTAACCGGTGAAAAGTAGAAGGAATTTATTTTTGATGACATGAATTTTGAACCAATTAAGCGGGAAAATCAATCAACAGGGTTTAATTATCCGAGAAAATTTACATGTCTTTTCCTCTGAAATATTTTTTGCCCCACCATCTGGTTCAATTAAGCGTGGAAACCAATTAACCGTAGGGTCAATTAACCGAAAAATACTGTATTTAAATCCATGCTTAAATGATAATCTATCTAAAACAATCATAGTAAATTCGTTATAGTTTTCGAATGGGTGAAGCTTTTATAGTTATTTTTTTTATTGGGATCTTATTTAGGTGTTCCTCAACGCCTCTGCAAATTTTTGTGACCTTAGACAACATGGGGCCATCAGGGCGACTCGTAGAAATCAGAAACTACCTTGGTTTTCCTTTGGTATACAGGGACTAAAACAATTATTATTGCCAATTATTCACATTTTATGAGTTTAGAGATTGTTTTTGGCGCATTTTTAACACTTTTTAATACTTTAAAACGTTATTTAATTATAGTTTATATATGTACGTCAATTTTGGATTGTAATAAATCAGACTAATTCGATTATAGAAAAAGTTTCAGGCCCAATATGAAGAATAATTGGATAATTACGGACAATAATCATTGTTTTTGTCCCTGTATACCAAGGGAAAACCAGGGTAGTTTCTGACTTCCACGAATATAATATTGATGACCTACATAAAGATCAGATCCGTATAGACTAATAAAAAAAAATACCGAACGATAGTCCAATATTTTAATGCATTACAACGCTATTTCTGGATGGGTACAAATGTATCACGGTTATTGATCTACGTAGGTAATAACTTTTTTTCTTCGATTATGTGTGAAAATACCTCAAGAATTATTCCTCAAAATTTGATCCAAATATCTCCAGTATTAAAAATTTTATAGCATTTTTATTCAAAAAAAGGTACAAATGTACCCGGTTATTGACTGTAGGGTTAAGTATATCAATTAATGAACGACAAATATATATAGCGTATACATTACGACAAATATCATACGCCACAAAGCTCCAAATATATTAATTAATAAATGTAAATGTACCGAATACGTTGTGAAGTCGTTCATACGCTATGATGTACTTACAATTGAAAAAATACTTGAGGCAATATAAAATTTAATTATATAGTCTTGGGACAGACTTTTATATACTGGTTTTTAGAAAATGTATTAAAAAATCAAGGTATAATAATGCAAGGTAACTGCAAGTGCTTGACATTTTAATAAGAGTAATACAAGTAATACAAAGGTTAATTGCAAACTAAAGGAATTATTTATATGTGTTGAAGGCAATAGCAGTAAATAAAGTAAACTAAATATGAATTGAAACTGTTTCTTTACATTCTGAATTGAGGTTTCGGGTGACATATAGTTTTTCTTTCCGATGTTATTTTATATTACTATACCATGCACAAAATCGTCATTGTTATTTGAACTTCGGTAATTTATTCCAAAAAGAAAAAAACCGTGATTAAACAATAAGTCTCGCAATATTTTAATTCATTTCAAGGATTCTAAACATCTAAGAGAATATTGGCAACAACTTAACATATAGCGTATCATTAATGACAGCAATCATACGCTTCGAAGAACTCTTAAGATCGATATTGAAGAATACACTTTAAAAAATATATTTTTTATGAAAAATATTGCAAATCTCTTTTGACATAGCTTGTGTGGAGACTCAAAATGTTTTTGCATGCTTTATTTTGACTATAAGTTCTACAAATAAGTTTCGTATTAATTTTTACAACCGAAATGATAAATATCAGTCAATTAGGCGTACTCAGAATTGTATTGACATATTTTCGTCAAAGATCATCATATTCCCAACTTGTTTTTGGGAAGTAACGCTGATCTTTTATTTAGAAGTTTTAAAAAATGACAAATTATTAGTTCTATTTGATCTGTTTAGGTCAGTATAAGTCATACCAAGAAGGCATGAAGCAGTTATAATTTTAAAATTTATATTAACATATTTAAAATGTGTGTGTGAAATCACTTTTAAGGTATTAGAAACATTTTCCCATCGAAGTGACTAAATGTTTGTCGCAATTTTTTAATGTCCATTTTTTGATGGGGGGTATGTGACCACTTTTTTGGTACTCGGAAGTGTCGATAATTTTCGTTTTTTGGATTCCTGTTGAATTATTATTCAATTTTTATTATATATTGAAACTTCATTCCAGAATATTAATGATTTGTATATCGCTACTATACAAAGGCCCTCTCTTACTTTTCGATACGTTGATGTTACTAGATCAATTTTCCAATTTGGGTTTTCATTTTCCCAAATGAACAACCTGCTAGCAGACCATTTACCATAACACAATATTACAAAACAGAAAAAAAACAAGTTCTCTATCGCACATCTTAAGAAGAGAACTTTATAAAACATCTTGAAAAAATGTATCAAATACATGTTTTCTCAATAACAAATTAAAAAAAAATATTTTGCATGTTATTTTTGGCGATTTGGATACTTTCGAGCCCAAAGAAACGAGGAAGATGTTGATTTGTGGATCTCCAAATTCGGAATTATTATAAAATAAAACATTTTGTTTTTTGTTAATTTGCAAATATTTTTTTATTAAAATTATAATTTAATACATTATTTTTTTTAAGAAAAATTACAATAAAAAACTTTTCACTTCCACACAATCCGAAATCTTTTGTAAATAAAAAATCAGCTGTTTTTGTTGAGGAAACCACTTTTAAAATAAAAATAAATAGATATTTTAAATAAAACAAAAATAATAGAAAGCACGAGAAACTTTTTTATTGATTGTTTGAAATACAACTGAACAACAAATAAAACGAAAAGCAAATAATTAACAGGCGTCGCACTCTAGTTACTAACGGCTCAAATATTCCCCTCCCCCTACCAAAAAAATGCAATTATATTTCTTGGTAAAGTGATGCCAAGTTTATGCAATAAATGCATACGTAAATATCACTGCTATATAAAATGATATACATACATAAATATATACATAGCTAAGTATGTATATATAGTATGAGATAATACTAAGAAGGAAAAAAAAAAAACAAAAAAGTATCAAATAAATAAAAAAAAGATTGCAGTGTTAATGTATGGGTGTGCTGGCTATGCGTTGCCAAAACAATAACAACACTATTGCCTTAGAACACCTTGTTGATGATGATAGCCGCCTGAGAGATCTAAGAAATTTTTGAAATACTAACTTCTTCCTTGCCATGCTCTCAGGCTCTCTCTCTCTCTCTCAAACACAGACGCTCTTCTCAGTGACCCCAGCATTAAGAAAGTGAACACGGTCAAAAGTGCCATGTACTTTGTTTTATTTATATACAGAGGTATATAATTTTTATATATGTATAATTATGTGTGTATATACATATATAGCTGTTGATACATATATGTATATGTATGCAATATTCAACATCACCCACTATATTTTTTTTCTGATCATCTATTGTTTTTGTTGTTATTATTTATATTCTCTTCCCCTTTTTTACGGAGCAGAAGGGAGGGTGGTGATAATATTTTGTTCTGTCTTGAGATAAAATGCCAAGCATTGTTCTTGTATATATGTATATGTGTGTGTGTGTGTGTGTGTTGGTGTGGGAGCTCATTCTGGTGTTGGCCAAATTTTTAGCATTATCTCTTGTTGTTGTTATTTTTTTATTATTTTTTTTTTTTTTTTGTATAATGACTAGACCAACGCAGTCAATGCCAAACTTAATACACATGGCAACAATAACAAGAAACTGACAAATTCCTTCTGAGCACATTGCAATATGTCAAAGAACAAAAAAAAAACACTCACACATATACAAATGAGCATGCATATTTAATTTAATTTTTTTTTTTTTTCAGAAAAAAATTAAAATTTATATGAGATTTTTTATAATATTTTTTATTTTTTTTAATATATTTATAAAATAATATATATTTTTTAATTCATTAATTTAATTTTTATGCCAAAAAAATCCTTGAAAGGTATCCCAAAAATCTATTTTCTTTTCTTGTTATCTAAATCCCCAGAATGCCTAAAAAATCGTATCGAAGAGCACAGGTTTTAAATTTTCACCCACACCTTTACGGAGAGAGCTGTCGTTTCTAAATTAATAGTATAAATGTTATGCTCTCTCTCTGTCTGTCTCTCTCTCGCTCTCTTTGTTTAAAATGCGTGAGATATTTATTTGCAAAACTTATGATGCGCACAGTGCATTGCGCATTTTAGGAGAACTTCTTAACTTTTTGAGAACTATTATCAGTTTTTTCTCTCTCTCCGTTGAAATGAGTGTATGCGTGTGTGTGTGTGAATTGAAAACATATCCTTATTTCCCCACTCTATATTAAACTTTATACTAAACGCAAATTATTGCATCATAGCTCACCTATATTAGGATATAAACTTTCTCTCTCTCTCTAGGTCTCTTCTGTGTGAGACTTTCTCTCCCACACACCAAGGCAATGATCAAAACAACCACTGCTGATCACGGCTAACTGAGTCATTGGACATACGCTGCCTTTTGACACGCACACCAATACACCATATGGGTCGTCTGTTGTTTCCATATGTTTGTATATGTATTCCACATATATGTGAGGCAATGCGTATATGTATGTTTCGATCATCAAGAGACCAATTCTGGTAATTGGGGGGGGGAGTAATGAAAACCAAAATCTGCTCTATGATATCCCAGGGGGAGTGAAATGCCCACACACAACAAAACCAACCAAAGGGGCGGGGTATGGGGACACATGGTCAAAAAATACGTTCGCCCGAACGACTGCAGAGGAGAGTTCGTGTCTCAACAAGCACGGTATCAAATTGCCTCATATAAAAAGGAACACTACCGGCTGTGTGGGTCAGAACGGCTTTCGAACGCGTAAGTGCAACACCTGATGTTGGATTTTTTTCACTGACTGTGGATATTGGATTTAAGAAAAACAATTTTTTGTTCTCTACTGGTTATTCTGTTCTGGATATTCAAAAAAAAAAAAAAAAGAAAGAAAAACGGTGATATTTTTTACGGATCACTATTTTTTGTGGTTTTGAATAGACAATATTTCAAAAAAAAATCTGTATTAATTGTGGTGCATGAACAAATTGAGTGTGTGTGAAAAAATATTTAAAAAAGAAAACTTTGTCCTAAAGGACATAAAAACAATTTTAAAGACTAAAAAATCAAGAAAAAAAAGTGAAAACTTTAAAAAGACATTAAAAAAGAAAATCCTGTCTTCTATTCTTCTTCTACCAACAACAAAGAAAGAATATGGCTATGGATTACTTAAGCCCCATGGATTACCAACATTGGATTACTTAAGCAACATGAGTTCAACATAACCTAGAAACCAAAAAAAAAGAAACTTAGAGTGGCCAAAAAATGAAGTTATAACCTCAAAAAAACTCAATAATTTGAAAAAAAGAGAAAAGAAAATTTTAATTTAAAGGAACTGAAAAAGACCGAAAAATATGATATTTTGAAACAAGAAAGAAACTTCAGCTGACCTGAAGTTATTTTTTCGAAATTTTCAAATTATGTAATAGCTTCTACCAAAAAAAAAGCTTCTTGTACACACTGCTGAAGCAGGAAAAGCTTTCGAAAATAAAAAAAAAAAAGAAAAAATGAAAAATTAAAAAAAATAAAACGTTGAATATTTTTTTGCTTGCGTTGCTTTGGCAAAAATTTCGAAAATTATGCAAAATAAAAAAAAAATTGAAAAAAGCTTAAAATCCAAAAAAATAAAATATTGAAAATAATAAATATGAATAATGATAATTGCAATAAAAACAAAATATTGCTTTACTCATTTTAAATTAATTTGAAAAAAAATTAATTTTTTTGAAAAAAAAAAAAATCTTAAAATTATTTTTTTATTTATTAAATTAATTTGAAATAGTGTTAAAAAAATATTTTTAATTAAAAATATTTTTTAAATAAATTTAAATTAATTTAAAAAAATAAAAAAAATGAAAATTAATTAAAGTAATTTGCTATATTTCTTAAAAAAATACGCTATGCATAGGCTTATACGCAAATTTGCTATTTGAAAAAAATTAATATTTAAAATTGAATAAAAAATATTTTTTCTTTAATATTCTACAACATGAATTTTAAAAAATAAATATATGTATTCAAAATTATCTACAATATTCAACGTTTTATCAAAGAAAAAAAAACAAAAAAATTAAATTTTTCATTTTTTCAAAAATATTGATTTTCACCAAAAAACGAAAAACCATTTTCGAATCAAAATTTTCAAATTTTGATTTCACCACAGCATTTAGTTGCATTAAATCATGCGAAAAAGAATTTGAATTTTTAATTTTTGATGAATTTTGGGCAAGGCGGAAAAATTCTGGTTCTTCGAAAAAATCAGATTTTTCAAAGAAAATTGACTATAATTCTAATTAAAATTGCAATAATATGCCTAAATCAGATAAATTTGCAATTTTTATCAAAATTGAAAGCATTTAGGCATGAGCTGAAAAGTCTGAGGCCTAACCCTAAAAACGCATTTTTTGAAAAAATTGAATTTCGCAAAAAATAAATGCTTTTCAAAAAATTTGACATAAAATGCTTAAAAATGCTAATAAAAAAAATATTCGAAAGAATATGAATACAAAAATTGAAAAAAAATATTTTTTTTTTTTCAAAAAAAAAATGTTTTAAAAAATTATTGAAATTTCGTAGCATGCTTTGTTTTGCTTTTTTTATTTAAAAAAATTAAAAAAGTAAATATTGGTCTATTTTTTTCAAAATCTGTGACTTTTCAACCCCCTTCTAAAATTCATCAAAAATTGAAAATTTTGAATTTTTCACAAAAAATTATAGCAACTATATACGATTTTGAAATCAAAATAAACAAAATTGTGTTATAAATAGGATTTTGGAATTTTTTTGAAATTCGAAAAAAACAAACAAAATATTTTTTACCGGTTTTTTTCGAAAAATACAAAATTTTGCTTTTCAAAACTGTAGCCACAAAATCGCTTGGAATAGGGCCAAAATAGAATTTTGAAAAACAAACACACAAATCTCAAAAAAAACTACTACCAATTTCCTATATAAAAATACATTTCAAAACTAAAAGCTTTCGATATTGATTTTTCTTGCCATTGGTGAGAAAGAGACAGACAAAACAAATCCAAAAAAGCTTCAGACGCCACCAACGAAAAGAGCACGAACGATCACAAAATCAAAAAAACCAAATTTCGAAATCATTTCGAAATGTGTTAAAAATAAACTCAAAAAAAAATCTGACTATCTCGCCGTGTGTGTGTGTTGGCCATGTTTACATAAAAAAATCATCACACACAGCGCACATATATGTATATGTGTGTGTGCTCTCACATGTATATATGCATATACATATATGTATTTATTTACTCCTAGGTGTATGTGTATGCCAGCCAGTCAGCCAAAATTTGAAAATTTTTTTTAGAAGCGTTTTTTGGGAATTTTCATTCATTGCGTTGTCGCAACTCGGACGTTCTAGATCAATTCCTGACGCGGATGTGTTTCTTTGCCAATACGATTTCTTAAACGATTCTAATTTCTTGTGATTCGAATTAAAACCGAAGCATTTGTCAAGTGTCCTTTGACAAAAAAAAACTTTTAACGAAATTTGATTTGAAAAAAAAACTTTTAATAAAAATTCAAATTAAAAGTAAGTGGGTTAATAGAAAAAAAAATACAAAAAGCTATAGTGAATGGAAAGTAATAAGAAAAGAATTTCAGACAAATATTTACATAATAAAAATTTTGAAAAAAAAAATAAATTAAAAAAAATATTTTTATAAAATAAATTTAAAAAAAAATAAATTAAATTTTTTTTTTTGATTTAGTTTTTGTTTAATATAAAAATTAAAAAAAAAAAAAAAAAATTTTTTTTGAAAAAAAAAATTGTTTTGATTATAGTTCTGCGTTCTTCCACCCACAAAAATTCCGCTTCAGCCCCCAAACGGTGTCAATTTTTTTTTATTCGTCTCTCTATATGTGTTTGTGTCTGTGCTATATATAGCCTACACAACCCACACCTTTTGGCCTACACTCACACACACACGCATACACCTGTAGTATACAATTACATGCCCAGATGGGCGATGTGCTGCGGCTGTGGCTGCTGTTGCTTCACCGTTGATGGGTGGTAGTGGTTGTTGGCCGATCAATTCCTTGTTTATGACAACACACACTCACACCCATGTAGACTCATACGCCTGTGTGTTGGGTGGGGTGTAGTGTGATGGTATGCTGCCGGCCATTATTTCAACATTCCAATGATTTGTTTATATGATCATAGATTTCGATGTGCGTGGCACAGAATTTTCAAAATATTTTTTTTTTTGTTTTTTTGAGAAAATTTTCGAAAGAGTAAAGCTTTCTTTTTGGCGATTGTGTGTGTGTGTGATGGGAAACCTATCCAATTACCATTTTCACACTAGAAAAAAACACAAATTTTTGAGTTTTCTTTATAGCGAGATTTACTTATATGGAATTTCGAAACGAAAAAAATGTTTTCGAATATAGTTTGTGGCTTCTTCTTCTTCAGTTTATTTATTTTTTTGTGATGAACATAGGAATGTTGCGTTGTTGCTGTAATCCATAGAAAAATAATTAGGTCATCGTTATGTATCACACAAAATAATACAGATTTTTTTTATTTTGAAGCTGAAAAAATATTGAAAAAATTAAACAGAACAGAAAAATTGAAAAAAAATCCAATAAGAATATATTAAAAAAAATAATAGTATATATAAATGAGATATAAGGCATACATTTTTTATAAATAAAAAATATAAAAATTAAAATCTAAAAAAAATTTTGGAAAATAATAAAACCAAAAATTTATAATATTAATTTTACAAAAAAAAAACAAATAAAAAAGTTTAAAGAAAAAAATTAAAAAAATGGAAAATAATAAAACCAAAAATTTACGATATTAATTTTACAAAAAAAAAACAAATAAAAAAAGTTTAAATAATAATTTAAATTAAAAAAATAAAAAACACAAAACACAAATTTACGATATATATTTTTAAATTTGTATTTATTAATCAAATTAAATTACCAAAATTAATAAAAAAAATATTTACGATATATAATTTAACATGTTTATATATAACAAAAAAATTAATTTACCAATATATCGTAAAAATCTTTTTACATTTTATATAAACAATGGATACAATTATCGTAAAAATTATTAAAAAATATCGTAAAATATTTTAAAATGAAAATCACACTTTAAAAATATCGTAAAAATAAAAATATCTAAAAATAAATAATAAATTAAATATATCGTAAAATATTTATTTTTTTTGGAAAAATACGATATATTGAAAATTTTTATAAAAATTAAAATTGATATCGATAAATATATCGTAAATATTTTTTTGGTTTAAATTTAACAATTTATATATAAAATAAATTAAAAAAAATTCAATATATCGTAAAATTCCAAAAATCGTAAAAAAATGTATAGCTTTTAATAGAAAAACTAAATATATCGTAAAATATTTAAAATATTTTTTAAAACTTTGAAAATTTAATAAAAAAATTAATATATCGTAAAAAATAAATTTAATAAAAAATTATATAGTAAAAAATACATTATTTGAAAATTTTACGATATAATGAAAAATATATCGTAAAAAATACATTATTTGAACATTTTACGATATAATGAAAAATTTAAATAATTCAATAACCTTAACCTCTAAAATTTAAATACATCGGAAAAATAATAAAAAAAAAATTGAAAAATATCGTAAAATATTTCAATATTTTTAAAAATTCAATTTTAATATCGTAAAAATTTTCTACTTAAAAAATTAAATAAAAAATGTTAGAAAAAAATATTTGAATAGAAAAAAATTAAAAAAAAAATAAAAAACATTTATTATTAAATTAATTATAAAATAACTTTCACTTAAAACATTTTTTTAAATTATTTTTTTTTTTTTATAAAAAAATATCAAAAAAAAAATTAAGTTAATTTTTTTATAAAAAAATATCAAAAAAAAATTAAATTAATTTTTAATTAATTTTTTATTATAAAAAAATTAAACCCCCCAAACACGTCGCGTGTTTTACGTTACGTTAAAACATAAAAAAATCGGAAAATTTGCCTTATATCAATTTTTATATATATTGTTATTTTTGTATTTCCCCCTCTCTCCACAGTCTATTCTCTCTCTCCAAAATATTTATATTTATTTTTTTCAACAACAAAACTAACCAAAAATTATTTTTTTTCTCTCTCTCTCTTTACAGGGAAGCATTTGGGCTGAGACGACGAGATATTTTTTGAACAAAATATTTTTTAGTTCCAAATAAAAACAAAAAATCTAGAAAAGTTTTACTTTTCAACCAAAAAACAAGAGCTCTAGCCCTAACTCTCACAAAAAACGAGCTTCAATTTTCTTTTTTTACGTTAAACTTAACTGCGAAACTTTAAATCAAGATGCCCCGTCCAATTGCCAGCCAGGAAGATGAGGATCCCACCCCATACTTGTTCGTCTCCTTGGAACAAAGACGTATCGATCAATCGAAACCCTATGATTCCAAGAAGAATTGCTGGGTTCCCGATGAGAAGGAGGGTTATCTCCTTGGTGAAATCAAGGCCACCAAGGGTGATATTGTCACCGTAGGCTTGCCCGGCGGTGAGGTAATATAATCGTATAACCAATTCGCGCGAAAAAAATGGGATTTAAAAAAATCATTTATTTTTTGAAAATTTTTTTTTAAATTTTAAATTTTGCTAATTAAAAAAAGTTTTAGAACATTCTTCAAAAATTTAATTTTTTGGGAATATTTTCAAACTTTGTTGTTTTCTAAAGAGTAAATTTTTAATATTTAATTTATTTACCAAACAAACTTAGACAAAAGATTTTAAAGCCCATCTTGTGGAGAAAACCAATCCTCCAAAATACGAAAAAATCGAAGATATGGCTGATATGACTGTCTTGAACACACCTTGTGTCTTGCACAATTTGAGACAGCGTTATTATCACAAGCTGATCTACGTAAGTGTCCAACAACAGACCATACTAATCACAACTCTTTCTTTTTGCTCTCTCTCTCTCTCTCAAACTCTCTGACAACTATCTACTGACCCCCATTTGAAAAAAAAAATAAAACAAAATTGACCCATCTTCGAAACGAACGAATGAAAAAAATTACGCGTGGGGTTTTTGTCAAAAATTTTACTGTGGGTTATACTACGTACCCCCGTCTCTGTCTCTCGACCATATAAAAAAAATGCCTCCTAACAGAGCAAAGACTTCAAGAAAGACCAACTTCAACAAGTCAACCCTCCCAAATACGAAAAAGCTGAGGATATGTCCAACTTGACATACCTTAACGATGCCTCTGTACTCCATAACTTGAGACAGCGGTACTACAACAAATTGATCTATGTAAGTATGCGGCCAGCAAGCTTTTTGATGTAAAAGCTTAGTAAAGCTTTTGTGTTGAAAGTCCAATACCTTCATATCCTTCCAAATTTTTTTGAAAAAAAGTAAACCTAACCTATTGATATTTTGGTAATTTACTAACCATAAAAAATCAACCATTTTTTTGGAAAATCATAAAAATGCAGCCTTCAAAGCTTTTAGAAAAAAAAATTAAAAAAAAATATTGAAAAAATCCGCCATTAATAGCTGCCTTTAAAAAAAAAATAGTTTTTCTCCTGTGGACATCTATTTCCATGGCTTTTATCGCCCCCTCTTGGCGTTTGAGTTCGAACCCAATTGGGACCTTAAAAGCTTTTGAAAATAAATCCTAGGAGAAAAAAGCTGCCTTATCATATTCCAAAAAAGAAAACCTCATTTTATCCCCCTCCTCCTAACCCCAACAGTCTTGTCTCACTCATTTATGTTTTAACACCTGGCAAGCTTTAAGAAAGCTTTAACAACAAAGCTTAAAGCTCCAAAAACCAGTCAACAAGAACAAAAACTGGCCGAAAACATCTGCATCTAGACCTAGACATTTATGAAGAAACACACACACCGCCAAAACACCACCAGCAAAATGGATGTGATTCGAAAACCCCCTACCGTTACACGATCACAAACCCACCAACACCACCCCCTACACCCACAACAATATATCGTCAAAATACGAAAATCCAATAAAATCAAAAAAACTGAACTGGATTTTCTTTTCACCCCCAAAAAAAAAACAAAAATCATCTAAAAAACACTTCTCTACCCCCAATGAACGACAAAAAAAAACAGCTAAAGACCTGTCAAATGTAGTTCACCCACCCCTCAAAAAAACCAAAATATTTCAGTAGTTAGTTTTCCTTCTCCCCCCAAAACCCTTACCTAACGCACCTGATTTTTCAAACTTAACTAATGGATCAATTTTTTCTCCTCCCCAACCGCAATTTTGTCTACACGCAAAAATCTCCAGACCTACTCTGGTCTTTTCTGCGTTGCCATCAATCCTTACAAGCGTTACCCCGTATATACCAACCGTTGCGCTAAGATGTACCGTGGCAAGCGCCGTAATGAAGTGCCACCCCATATTTTCGCCATTTCTGATGGTGCCTACGTCGACATGTTGACCAACCACGTCAATCAATCTATGTTGATTACCGGTGAGTCTGGTGCTGGTAAGACTGAAAACACGAAGAAGGTAATTGCCTACTTCGCCACCGTCGGTGCCTCCACCAAGAAGGATGAATCCCAAAAGAACAAGGGCTCCTTGGAAGATCAGGTCGTACAAACCAATCCTGTTCTTGAAGCCTTCGGTAACGCCAAGACCGTCCGTAACGATAACTCTTCTCGTTTCGTAAGTACTTTGAAAAAAATTCAATACTTGAAGAGAATTTTTGGGACTTATAAAATTTTTTTCTCTCTTATGATACCTAGGGTAAATTCATCCGTATTCACTTCGGTCCCACCGGTAAATTGGCTGGTGCTGATATTGAAACTTGTAAGTATTTTGAAATGAAATCAACTTAATGAAAAAAAACTTAATGGGGAATCAAAAAAAAATTCACATGAAACTTTTTTTTTTGGAAAAAAATTTCTTTCATGGAAACTTTCATGTGAAAGAGAAATTTTTTATAAAAGAAAACTATTTTTTTATTGTTTATTTTGCACAAAAAATACTTTTGATAATTTTACTTTCACCTGAAACTTTCATATGAAATTTTTCTTTCATGAAAGAAAAATTTCTTGATTCAAATTTTGGGTTTTTTGTGCCAAAAAACTTTCTTGCACTTTCATATGAAACAATTTTTGGGTGTGACATGGAAGAAAAAACTATTTCATGTGAATGCAATTTTTTATGAAAGAAAAATATTTTTTAATTATTTCATTTTAAATAGTTTTTTATAAATTTATTTCATATGAAATTTTTCTTTCATGAAATAAAAATTTACATGTGAAATTTTTTTGTAATGATTTACACAAGAAATAAATATAATTAATAAAAAAACTAAGAAAGAAAGGGTAACTCAAATATTTAATAACAATAAATTAAAGCTTATGAAAGCTTACAGATCAAAGCTCTATTAAATTTTTAATTCAAATGAAAGCTTTCTAAGAAAATCAATTAAATTTCAAATCCAATAAAAAAAGTTTTATTAAATTAGAATTTTTAAATAAAAGCTCTAAAAAACAAAAGCTTTTAATGTAATTCCATTTTTAATAATGCTTTCAGTTCCAAAGCTACAAAATTAAAATATTATTTTATTTGAGTCACCCTGTTACTGATCTTTGTGATAGAAATATACTCCGTTACATTCCCACCCCATTTTGTTACTCTCTCTCCCTCTCTCTCTGTCTTTATTTTATACTTATTACAATGTTTTCTCTTCTCTTACAGACTTGTTGGAAAAGGCCCGTGTCATCTCCCAACAATCCTTGGAACGTTCCTACCACATTTTCTACCAGATCATGTCTGGCTCCGTTCCCGGTGTTAAAGGTATAACAACGATGTCTCTCATCTATCATAATTATCATTATCATTTGTTTTCATTTCATTCTCTGTGACATATTCTATGGAAAATTGTCTTGGATGTGTTGCCTTTCACTCTCTCTTTTCATTTCATTACTACATCACTCTCTCTCACTTTACTCTTTTTTATCACACTCTCTCTCTCTCTACACATTTACACACATCATAACAAAAATTAGCCTTGGTTGGCCAAACTCTCACTTTTATTTTAAATTCGATCGTTCATTCTCGCTCTCTCTCTCTCTTTTACATTGAAATAAAAACGTAGGAAAAATTGTTTTCTAGTTCTCATCTCTCTCATTTTTAACTCTTCATTACTTCTTTCTCTATTTTACTAAAAGAAATAACGTCTACGAATTTTTGGCCTCTCTTCTTGATGGAAAACAAAATCTATCTCTTTCTCTCTCACTCTCTTTTTTTTCATTGAACATTTTTTTATTAATCAAATATCCATTCAATTTTTTCTCCCTCTCCCCCACTCACTCTGTTACTCGGTAACTGTTATACAGATGTCTGTTTGTTGTCCAACAACATCTACGATTACCATATTGTCTCTCAGGGCAAGGTTACTGTTGCCAGTATCGATGATGCTGAGGAATTCATCCTTACCGATGTAATTGTCCATTCCTTTTTTTTCTAAATATTTATTAATTCAATACTAAAAACAAATAAGCAGAGGCTTCTTCTAAAAAAAGCTAAAAAATCAACAACAAAGCGCTAAAAAAATTTAACCTCTAACTTTAAAAACAAGGAAAAGAAATTTTAGGAACAATTTTAGGTACAAATTTAGGAACAACTTTAAGAACTTTTTCTCTCTTTCTCTGTTTCGTAGTTCCTAACAAGTCATAATGGTCCTTCGTTCTTTTTTTCTGGGACTTCAATTTGAATGTAGAAAAAAGGCGACCATTGAAAACAAATTTAGGTACAAATTTAGGAACTTCTCTCTCTCGCTCTCTCTTCTATAAATTTCATAATAAACCACGTCCTTTATCTAGGTCTCGATTTTATTATTTTTTTTATTTCTTATTTGAATATTTTATTTATTTTTTTGTTGTAATATTTTATTTGAAAACAAAACAACAACAAAAAAAGAGATGACATATCTGTCACCCCACATTGGTGATTATCCAGGCATTTGTCAGGGTAAAACCAGGATACCCGGTGTCAATGATGGTGAAGAATTTGAATTAACCGATGTAAGTTGGGCATTTGTTTGTTGGTTATCATCACACCCTATACCGAAAAAAATTGCACATAGTTTGTTTCACTCTCTCAGACTCTCGCTCTTGCTCTCTTTTTCTCTATGAACAAAGAGCTGGCTCCAAATCCCAGATTTGTATATTTGTCATATCTATGACCCTCTCTCTCTCTTTGTGTAAAAATTTTTAAAAACCAGAAACTTCTCTTTTTTCTCTCTCTCTATTCTCTCCCAAGGAATGTCTCTTCTATTACTTCTTTTGCTGAGAACAAACAAAAAACCCCACCTGGCAGCCAATTTATTTCCCTCTCTCTCTCAAAAAAAAAAAACCTCTGAACAAATTTGTAAACAAAAAAATGTGTAATTAAAAAACTTTTTTGGTAAATATGTTTTTTTTTACAATTATTTTTTTATTTAAATTAAACTATTGTAAATATGAATAACTTTCCAAATCCAAAAAAAAAAACAAAATGTTATTCCGGAATTTCTATCTCTCTCTCTCTCTTACTCTGTTTTGTTTGATTTGAAAAAAGAGAAACACTGGATGCTCTCTCTCTTCTCTATCTCTCTTGCCACCAACCAATGCCCAAACTCTTAAAGGTTATGGAAAAAACCCCATTTATATTTTGTAAATATATATTCTCTCTCTCGCTCTCCCCACCCAAAAGATACCTGGGCTAGGAGCAGGGCTCTTTGCCAACAAACAAAAGTCTCTCAAGAGTAATGAAAAATTCTTACCAACATCTACAGCACCGGGTTATGCTTGGTTTTTTGTCGACAGGGATTCAACAAATGAGAAATAAAGCCTGCTCCTGGTTCTCTCTCAAAGAACCTTCAACCTCGATAACTTAAAACCCACACACACAACTCCAACCAAGTCCAAAACCAATCCAACACACCACTCCACCAATACCAAAACACAAAAACCAATTCAAATCAAATGAAAACGAAAAAATATTCTCATTACTTCGTTGTGCTCTCTCGCCCGATCGTATACCCTCTCTGTACTCCTGAGGTACTGGGATATATGTGTCAACCAGATTTTTTTTATTTTTGAACCACATTTCTAAATCGTTATAAATTTTTTGACCTTCTCAGAAATGTGCTTCTTGTCGGACAACATTTACGATTACTATAACGTATCCCAGGGTAAAGTAACTGTACCCAACATGGATGACGGTGAAGAATTCTCTCTTACCGATGTAAGTTTAACAGATGAAAAGAAAAACACCAACACAACATCAGACTTTTTACACCAACTCCCACTATCCCAGCAAAAAAAGGAAACAGAATTTTGACTTCTCTTTCAAAACAACACACACACACACTACCTCTCTCTCTCCTCCTTACAGTTTACACTTTGGATTGAAAGAAAAAAATATATATGTGTTTCTCTTTATTTTTTTTTTTTTTTTTTTTTTTTTTTTTGTGTATTGTATGTGTGTGTGTCTTAAAAAAATACTCTCTCTCTCTCTCCCTCTCTGTGGAGAAATTTTGTGATTTTTTTAAGACACTCATTTTCGTTTGTGTTAATGATTTTTTTATTTTAGTTTTTTTTTTACCCTGACTAGACCAAAAAAAAAATTACCAAAATGAGAGTCTAGTTATAGCATTGAGACGGTGACTAAGAGAATGTGTTAAGGTTAAAGGCATGAACTCTCATCACAAACCTACGTACTCTCTATCACTCCCTCCCTCTCTCTCCACTCCACAAAAACAGACACTTATACCCAGCTTTAAAAAAAATAGAGAGCAAACAAACTGCATGTTGCTCTCAAATCAGCTCCCAAACAAACACACACAAATATCCCACTCTCCCTCTCTGTAATTCCAACACGTATTCTCGTTTTCTCCCTCCCTCTCTCTCTCTCTTAAATCATCTATTTGTGTTCATTTTTAAATTCCGGAATAGTTAACTGATATGTTATTAAAAAAACTCCCGGAATGGTGTCAGAAAAATCCTTCAAAACGGATTTCGAAATATTTCAAATTTATTTTTGATTGTGTTTTTTTGTTAGACCCAGGAATGTATCCAATAAAAATTAGGGAACAAAATCAGTGACTAATTTAAAAAAAATTAAAATTAAAAAACAAAAAACTAGAAAATTGACTAATAAAAAAACTGCTTGAAAATAAAATTTTGACTAATATAGAAAATAAGAAAAAATACTAAAAAAAATATATGCGAGCTAAAAAATATTCAAAATTTTTCAAAAAAAAAAATAAAAAAAAAAAAATAAAATTAATTTCAATTTAGCTCGCATAAAAATTTAACAAAAAATCAAAATTTCGAAAAAAAATTAAAAAAAATCTATAAAAATTTTCAAAATTTTGGAAATCATAATTTTTGAAAAAAAAATGAAAATTTTGAAAATCATATTCTTTAAAACTATAAAAATCTTCAACATTTTGAAAGACATACTGTTTTTTAAAAAAATTTAATATTTAAAAAAAAATTGGAAATATAAAAAATCGTTTTAAAAACATCAAAAATCACTTTACCAAAAAAAAATATTCTTTAAAAATTATAAAAAAAATTTAAAATTTTGAAAAAATTTAAAATTTCAAAAAAATATATTATTTAAGAATTTAAAAAATCTCAAAATTTTGGTTTTTTCGAAAAAAATGTAAATTAACCCAAAAAACGTAACCTTTTTTGAATGCTTGGTTCTAACCCAAAACTAAAAACGTAAAAGAAAAAAAAAAAACAAATTCAAAACCAAAGCTCTAAACAACACCCTAAAACAACAAATGCTTACAAAAAAAAAACTACCCAAAAGAAAAAATTGCAAACAATAACCCACTACCCCACTCAAAACAAAACCACCACAACCGCAAACATCAAATAATTAACGCAAACCATTTGTTTTTTTACTCTCCTCCTCCCCTGAAAACAACAGCAAGCCTTCGATATCTTGGGCTTCACCAAACAAGAAAAGGAAGATGTCTACAAGATCACCGCCGCTGTCATGCACATGGGTGGCATGAAGTTCAAGCAACGTGGTCGCGAAGAACAGGCTGAACAAGATGGTGAAGAAGAAGGTGGCCGTGTCGCCAAATTGTTCGGTTGCGATTGCGCTGAATTGTACAAGAACTTGTTGAAGCCCCGCATTAAGGTCGGTAACGAATTCGTCACCCAGGGCCGTAACGTCCAACAAGTCACCAACTCCATTGGTGCTCTCTGCAAGGGTGTATTCGATCGTCTGTTCAAATGGTTGGTCAAGAAGTGTAACGAAACTTTGGACACCAAGCAAAAACGTCAACATTTCATCGGTGTATTGGATATTGCTGGTTTTGAAATTTTCGACGTAAGTTTTCAGTGTGCCAATAGATGGATCACTGGATCCGGCACACACACACACACACATCACATACATACATATTATCATGTTATCATCACTTGAATGAGGGGGGACATATTTTGCAAAGACTGGGATAGAAGATGGAAATATTTTTTTTTTTCGATATTTTTTTTTGGGAAATATTTTGGAAAAAATATTGAATTTTTTTGAAAATATTGAAAAATATTTTTTCAAAATATTTGAAAATATTTTTTATAAAAAATGAAAAAAAAATATTTTTTTATAAAAAATTTAAAATATTTTTTATAAAAAATTAAAAATATTTTTTATAAAAAATTAAAAATATTTTTTATAAAAAATTAAAAATATTTTTTTTATAAAAAATATGTAAAAAATTTTTTTATAAAAAATTTAAAAAATATTTTTTTAAAAAAAATTTATAAAAATATATATTTTTTTTGAAAATTTATAAAAAAAATATTTTTCTATAAAAAATCACCAAAATATTTCCATAAAAAAAATACCGAAAAAATATTTCTTTTTCTGCAAGGTAACTTCTGTTGAAGTTCGGCGCACCTTGCAAGTCTTTTCAAAAAATCCACCACTATTCAAGATCACACACAAACTCACTAACACCACCACCTTACCAAAAAAAAAATTGTTGGGAATAGAAAAAAACAAAAACAAGACAAACGAAACAATTTTCAAACTTCCAAAAAAAATTCACTCAAAACAAAAAAATCTCTCTGTGAAAAAATGAACTTCAAAAAATGACCCCCCATCCCCCGTTAAAATCTCTTTAGTACAACGGCTTCGAACAATTGTGTATCAACTTCACCAATGAGAAGTTGCAACAGTTCTTTAACCATCACATGTTCGTCTTGGAACAAGAAGAATACAAAAAGGAAGGTATCAACTGGGACTTTATCGATTTCGGTATGGACTTGTTGGCCTGTATTGACTTGATTGAAAAGGTGCTTATTTGCCGGCCAAATAGAAATGGTCTTGGTTTTCTTTTCACCTGAAAAATATTCCCTTTATATGTCTTGTCTTGTCTTCTGTGCACAAAAATTGATTATTTTTAGGCAGCACCAACCAACTTCCCTTATAAATATATTTCTATGTCAGCTTCAAGTCTGAAAAATGTATAGAAAAAATGAGTCTCAAGGGTAAGAAAATTATGTGTCCCGCCTAAAAAAAAATTCTCCATTCAGAGCACTGTCCCCATATCATCTGTTTTGTTTTTATATGCACCACCTGAGATCCCAATTTGGGGATCCACACAATATTTTTTGTATTACCCAAAAAAACACACCCAACCACCCTCGAACATTCACACATACACACCCACACTTGTATCAATATGATTATCCACCTGGTTATGTTTGGCGCCCAATTTATGTTCACACAATCCTCCTCCCTCTGCACATTTTCCCCCCTCCATATATAGTACAACGGTTTCGAACAATTGTGTATCAACTTCACCAATGAGAAGTTGCAACAGTTCTTTAACCATCACATGTTCGTCTTGGAACAAGAAGAATACAAGAAGGAAGGTATTGACTGGGCCTTCATTGATTTCGGTATGGACTTGTTGGCCTGTATTGATTTGATTGAAAAGGTTTGTCCCCAAAGAAAAATAGAAAAAAAAGAAGAAAAAATGTCTAACAAAAGAAAAACGAACGGGCCACAAGATTTTTTGATATATGGAATGTTGCATCAAACCAAAATTTGACAAGGGATCCAACTACAACATCCCTGGGAATGTTTTCCACATTTTTTGCTTCCCCAGCCATAACCAAACAAAAAAGAAAACAAAACCCCACAAAACACCAAATTTTCTTTTTTTGTTTGGTATGGCTTCAAACCAATTATACGAATTGGCTGTCTCTGTCTCTCAACCACAAATACACAACAACACTCTCTCTCTCTCTCTGTCTCCCACATTTGAAAGGTTCACTTGTTTTGGTCAAAAAAACATTTTTATAAAATGCAAATCAAGTGGAACCGAACCAAAAACCAAAAAAGACCCCCATACACCACCCCACCCACAAAACAAAGGAATGAAAGACATTTCCTCCCACTCTCTAGTTTGCCTTCAAACCCAAAATTAAACTGAAGCAAGGCAAACCCCACCACCTCCCCCCCCAAAAAAAAAATATCACTAACCTCAAATCACCCTCTCATCATCTATCACCAATCATCATTATTTCCAAAAATTCCCCCACCCAGCACACATTTATGTCTAACCAATTCGAAATCTGTTTATTTCAAACTACTCTGGACAGTATAACGGTTTCGAACAATTGTGTATCAATTTCACTAACGAAAAATTGCAACAATTCTTCAATCATCACATGTTCGTTTTGGAACAAGAAGAATACCAACGCGAAGGCATCGAATGGACTTTCATTGATTTTGGCATGGATTTGCAATTGTGTATTGATTTGATTGAAAAGGTACAGAAACACCCACAAAAAAAATACACACTCTGCTAACATCTTGAAGAAAAAAAAACAACAACGTAGCCAAAAAAAATCGACAACTCTAATCCAGCCAAAAAAATAACTTATACTTAGCAAATTTTTTTGGGAAGAAAAGTATTGGGAAATTTTTTGAAGAAACATTTTCTAAAAAATATTTTTTTTTTTAAATTTTTTTCTTTAAAAAATATTTTTTTATTGAAAAAATTATTTCTTTGAAAAATATTTTTTTCAAAAAAAAAAATTTCTTAAAAAAATATTTTTTTGGAAAAAATTTTTTAAAAAAATATTTTTTGAAAAAAAATATTTTTAAAAAAATTTCTCTCTTTCTTCTTTCCAAAAAAAATTGTTCTGTAAACTGCTTCTAAAAAATATCTTCTAAAGGAATATTAATTCCAATAACTCTCTTTTGCTCTCTTTAAAAAAAGTAGCTCTCTCTATTACTCTCTTAACTACAATGGTAGCCAAGAAAATAACCAAATAATTCCAATTGTCGTTCTCTTTATTTCTTAACTTGTAAAGTAGATAAATGATAACAAATTAACTTTCTCGCTCTCTCTCTTTGATGGATTTTAATCTCTTGATCTGTATAAAAAAGTAAACAAATAGCTCTCTTCTAAAAAACTACTCTCTCTTAACTACATATGGAATATAACAAAATAACTCTCTCGCTCTCTTCTTTCTAAAATATTTCTCTCACTACATTTTGTAGTCCAAGAGAACGCCGCTGTATAAATGAAAATGCCAAAACAACAACGAAGTAAAATCATGTATTCTCTCATTATTAAAAAAAAAAATTCATAAAAATTCTCTCTCTCATTACAAAAATAACACAGAAAAAAATCTCACAAAATAGCAACAATTTCTTCACCATCCTAAAAAATAGTCTCTGAATAAAAAAATCTCTCAGAAACTAATATCACTAACATTCTCTCTCTCCATCTCTCATTTAAGAAAATATAAATTCCTAAATCATTAAAACCACATTTTCTCTCATCTCTCTCACCTATTTAACTCGCCATTTTGTTGATCTCTCTCTCTAACCATTCCCCATTCGTTGTTTACAATTCATAACGTTACTCTCTTTGTTTGTAATACAACATATCGTTACTCTCTTTGTTTGACACTCACACTGTTACTCTCTTCATTTATTGTTGTGTTTATATACCGTTACTCTCTTCATTAATTGTATTACTATTAGCAAAAAAAAATCGTTATATTTTTTCCATTAACCCCCCCAAAAAAATATTCCGCAAATAAAGCTCACAAAACTCTCTCGCTCTATCTCTCTCTAAAAAATATGCTTAATAATTCTGCTAACCCCAGGTAAGTTATCTATGAACAAATTATTGTACTAAACCCCCTAATCAAAATAAATGTTTTTTATGGCTCGTCGAAAAAAAGAAAAAAAAACCTATTAACCCCAAAAAATCTCCCCCAAAAATCCATAACCTTTACTCATCACAATTTTCTCTCTCTCTCTCACTTTTCTCTCTTCGAAAAAAAAACAGCCCATGGGTATCTTGTCCATCCTTGAAGAAGAATCTATGTTCCCCAAGGCCACCGATCAAACCTTTGCCGAAAAATTGACCAACACTCACTTGGGCAAATCAGCTCCCTTCCAGAAGCCTAAACCACCAAAGCCCGGTCAACAAGCCGCTCACTTCGCCATTGGCCATTATGCTGGTGTAGTATCATACAACATCACCGGTTGGTTGGAAAAGAACAAGGATCCCTTGAACGACACTGTTGTCGATCAATTCAAGAAGTCCAAGAACGCCTTGTTGGTAGAAATCTTCGCTGATCACCCCGGTCAATCTGGTGGCGGTGAACAAGCTAAGGGCGGTCGTGGTAAGAAGGGTGGTGGCTTCGCTACCGTATCTTCCGGTTACAAGGAACAATTGAACAGCTTGATGACCACCTTGCGTTCGACCCAACCTCATTTCGTCCGTTGTATCATTCCCAATGAAATGAAACAGCCCGGTGTTGTAGATGCTCACTTGGTTATGCATCAATTGACCTGTAACGGTGTACTTGAAGGTATCCGTATTTGCCGTAAAGGTTTCCCCAACAGAATGGTATACGCTGATTTCAAGCAACGGTAAGTATGGGTGGGAAAAAAATAGTCAAAAAACTTGGAAAAAATTTTAGAATTTTTTTTACAATGTTAGGGCCTATAATAGGTATTGAGTTCGGTACTGAAAAAAATATTTTTTATTTTTTATTTCTATAATTACCAAAAAATAACAAAAACAGTTACATGATCTTGGCTCCCGCCATTATGACCCAAGAAAAGAGTCCCAAGAACGCTGCTGCCAAATGTTTGGAATCTGTCGGTTTGGATCCCGATATGTATCGTATTGGTCATACCAAGGCACGCAAGATATTATTTTTACAACATATGTTCTATGTTGCCACCCAGTGTTCCACCCCTCCACCCTACCTTTATGTAGTATCCATTTTGGAGTAGTGGTAGTCCCCTCTCCTGACCCCCACAATTTTTGTAGTAGTTCTATTTCGTTTCCCCGTATACCAAAACAAAACAAAAAAAGTAATGTAAGAGTTTTTCAAACTCTTGTGTGTTGCCTTGGTCTGTCTCACTCTCACTATCTCTCTTGTGTATACATGTTTTCTCTTCATGTGTCTCTTTTGTTGAGTCTCTGAGTAAATTGTTGTAAATTGTAGCTGTTTGGGTACTCTCAATAATTAATTCATAGTAATTGTTTAATAATTTATTTTTTTTAAATGTAAAACTGTTTTTTGTTTACTCCCTGTTGTGGGCTCTCTCTCTCGCTCTTTGGCACTCTCACCAACTACTCACCCACTTCACTTTGTTTCTTTTGTGAAGAGAGAGCCTGGGAGTATTAGTTAGAATTGATTTTTTTCCTGTAGTCTAGTGTAGTGTTTTTTATTGTAGTTGTTTTTGTATTTTTATTTATTATTTATTGTATAATACACTTTATTTATATAGACATTATATTTTTATACACATGCACCAAATCACTCAGCCATATGCAACAAAAAAAAATCACCTGAGAAAACACCCCTCTCTCTCTCTCCTCGTAATGCATTTTTTCAATGGCACCTCAAATGTGTTATGCCAATGCACAGTAGTTGGCACAGTAGATTATTTTTTCATGAGAGAAAATTGAAAAAAAATGCTCTCTTCGAAATGAATTTATGGAGAGAGAAATTTTCCACTACCTCTCTTAAATTATTCTTTCTTCCCCATATGATTTTTTTTATAAAAAAATTTTTGGAGACTTAATTTTCGATATTATTTCTCTCCCATTCTACCATTCCACATTACTCTCTCTCTCTTTGACCTATCAAATACACCGAAAAAAATCTTGTGATTATTTATCTTGTTGTTCTAATGAGATTTTTTTTTGGAGACGTGGTCCCAGAGACTTTCTCTCATATTATGGTCTGTCTCTCTCTCTCTCTCTCTCTTGGGAGTTTAAATCCCAGTGATTATCACTCTCACCCAGTATTTATTCCCTCATACATTCCACATAGATTGTGCTATCCAGCCATCCATAAACACACATGACAGCCAAGAGAGAATTTTTTCGCTCTCTCTCTCCCTCTCTTCCATACATATCTCTCTCCTTAACCCCTCTCTGAGAATTTTTTTCATTACATTCCAAACACTGAAGACACACAGGAGAACATCACACACACTCTCTCTCTCTCTTATCACATGTGGTCTTCATGGTGTTATGTCTCTCTTTCTCCCTCTCTCACAATTTAGGTATCAAATTATTAATCCCGGTGGTATTGTTGGCATTGCGGATATTAAAAAGCAATCTCAAACAATTCTCGAATCGACACCACTTGATCCTGATATGTATCGTATTGGTCATACCAAGGCATGGATAAAAACAATTTTATTATTCTTCTTCTTATGCTCCAAAACCCCAAAAGAGAAAATTTCCCTCTCTCTCAAGAAAACATTTTCTATGGAAATGTAAAACCCCCAAAAACCATTAAAGAAATAATGGTTACCCCTCTTTGAATGGAAATTCCCAGATTTCTTGCTCTATTTTTCTTTCTCTCTCTCTTCACGCTCTGCCTGAGATTTTTTTCGAAAAAAGTTGTGCATGTGTTAGGTGAATTTTTTTTTGATTATTATTTAGAATTTTTATTTATTTATTTTATATTAAATTTTGTATTGTTATTCCCCTCTCTCTCCCCCATCACACACACAAAAAAAAAATCCACCCCCTGCTATCACACAACAGTTATCAAATTTTGAACCCCAAGGGTATCAAGGGCCTTGAAGATCCCAAGAAGGCCTCCAAGATCCTTATTGAATCCACTGAATTGGATGCCGATCTTTATCGTCTCGGTAACACCAAGGCATGTCTCTCCAACTCTCTTTTTTTTTTAAATACACTCAAAGAAAAAAGCTTGAAAGCTTTCAACAAAAACACAAAATCTAGAACTTTTGTTTCTAACCCCCCAAAAAAAGATTCTTGCAAAAGAAAAACTCCCTTTGAACTTGGAACAACAAGGATCTTTACACACACCCACCCACATTGTCCCAAAAACCCCAAAAGGGGAAAGGACTCTTTCACACACACACTCACACAAATGTATTCTGTCCGAAAAAACTCTCTTTAAAAGTAGAAAAAACAGGACAAACCCCCACCCAAAAATATATTGTCCATACCAAATCCCCATGAAGGAGGAAACCATTGGACCTTGTACCCACACCCACATGAACCCTCAATAGTTTTTTTCTCTTTTTTGTAGTCGTAGAATTTGAAATTATTTTTTATTTATATATTTTTTTATTAGTAGAAAATGTTTTTATTAAATTTTTGTTTTGTTAATCCTTTCATTTACACACACGAATTTTTTTTTGCCAAACCCCCTTTGAACTGATAATGGCAAAAAATTACATCCATACACACACACACACACCTGCCTGCCTGTCTGCCTGACCAACTGTTCTCTCTCTATACTCGTGAACAGTTACCAAATCCTTGCCCCCAGAGCCATCAAGGGCTTGGACTGCCCCAAGAAGGCTTCCAAGATTTTGGTTGAATCCACTGAATTGGACAGTGATCAATACCGTTTTGGTAACACTAAGGCATGCATCAAAACCAATTTACAAGAATTTCTGCTACAACAAAATAATGAAATTCTTCAGCACAAAAACACACACTGACGCACATTTGTTTGAATGTTGTTCTCTTTATTATTTTTATTTTATTATTCTGCTGATATCCTGGCCTAAGCCAAAACCAAACACCCCTGAAACGGTGCAAATTCTCTGCCTAGCCCCCCAAAACCCCCTCTGTGGCTTTTTAGAAAATAAACCCATTTGAATGCAAATCCTTGTAAATCAGGACCTCCAAATGGGTAGTAGTTTCTGATTTTTATTTTGGAATGTTGTTTTCAAGTAGTGATTTGATTTTATTTTAATTTTTATTTTTATTTACTATTATTTATTTTTTATTTAATTTTCTTTTATGCACGATTTTCTTTTTTTTTATTCATAAAAAATGTTTTTTTCATTCATGCATTTGCGTGGGTCCACATGATCGCAAACACCACTACAGCTATCAGATCATGTGCCCCAATAAATTGAAGGGCGTCGACAAAGACGTCAAGGCAACTCAGCTCATTATTGAACACATTGATTTGCCAGCCGATCAATATCGTCTTGGTAAAACAAAGGTATACAAAAATACACATACACACGCACACACTCATACATATCTGTGTTCTAAACAACCAAATCACACATTCACAAAAACTGGTTACTCTTGGTTCTGCAAACTGGGAACCAAGGGGAAATACAGTGGCCTAATTTCATTTAAAAAAAAAATACTAATATTTTTTATCGTTTATTGTTTTTGTATTTGTTTGTAGTCTTTACTGTCTATTTTAACATTTCTTTAAAAAAAAACGTAATACTAACCATCCTTACTGTAGCTTTTTTGTTTGATCTCTTTCTCTCGTATAACCCTCCAAAATTGTCTAGAAAAAATGTGTTTTTGAAGAATTATGCGCTTTACAAAAAAACACAAGCCACATGTTTCGAAAAAGAACACAAAACGGGAAATTTCTGAAAAGAAAAAAAAAAAACATTAAAAAATTAAAAAAAAATTTCAAAATAATTTTTTTTTTTCAAATTTCAAAATAATAATTTTCCATTAAAAATTAAATGCAAATGGTGCCCAATTTCTTCCAAGAATCATAAAATAATTTTTAAAATTTTTTAAATACCACTTTCCTGCATAAAAATACGAAAATTAAAAAATGGCGCCCAATTGTTATGGTTTTTAAATTGCCACGGAATTTCAAATCCTTGGGATTAATTGGAATTTAAAAACTATGCAATATTTTTCACAACAAATACAAAATATAGAAATTTACAAATTTCAAAAAAATGATAAAATTTTAAAAAAGTTATAAAATTTAAAAATAATTCTTTTTTCAAAATTTTAATAAAAAAAATCCGAAACAAACATATAAATATTTACATTTCCAAAAAAATAGTACAAAATTATATATTTGTTTCAAAACATAAAATTTCAAAAAAAAAATCACATATAATTTTTTTTTTTCAAATCCAAAATTCCAAAAAAAACTCCACCAATATTTCCCTATTATACCAGCTAACGGATAATATGGCGCCCAATTAATTAAGAAACTATTTCTAAATTCGAAAATATTCGAAAAATTGTAAAAATCGAAATGGCGCCCAACGTTTTTTTTTTATTAAATTTTCAAAAAAAAAAAAAATATTATACCAGCTAACCGCAAATATGGCGCCCAATCAGTTCAAAAAAAAACTTGTTAAATATTCGAAAATATTCCAAAAATCACAAATGGCGCCCAACGTTTTTCTTTTTTTTATTAAATTTTCAAAAAAAAATACTGAATTCCAAAAAACCAGCTCCAATACATAATCCAACTGATAAAATGGCACCCAATAATTTCTAACTTCGAAAATGCCCTTTAAATCGCCAGTAATCCCAAATGGCACCCAACATTTGTATGGGAAAACCATTCAACCTCACAATTATCCTCATAAAATAGCGCAATTCCTCACATATACTACTTATTCTCGATGTGGTGACCAATCAATTCATTAATATGATCCTAATTCGAATATTTCTCCAGTAAATCACAAAAAAACAAATCCTAAATGGCGCCCAACATTATTGTGCCAACTTTAATGATATCCGAAAATCATTCAATCTTAATGAAAAATTCCGTCCAACTGATTCTCAATTCACCTCAAAAGGGATTTATAAGGATTGAAGAGAGATGCCGCCCAATATCACTGTCCCGTCTTTAATTGGGCTTAAGGTTCCACTTCTAAATTGATGGTCAATTGATTCCATACTTTTTGGAAAGTCTTCGAAAATGTCAACATACCTTTGCCCTCCCTAATGATTTTTTTAATAGGAATGGCGCCCAACGGCTTCTCAATATTTCCACTTTGAGAAATTTAAAAAAAAATTCTCCTCCTGATTTTAAATGGCGCCCAATATCACTGTAACATATTTCATTGGGCATGAGATTTCCCTTCTGGCGCCCAAAAGTTTCCTAACTTCTATATGGGAAAACCTGAAAAATTCTCCCAGAGAGTTTTGTCGGTTTTTAGACTTCTCAGCGGAATTTCACAATGAAAATCTTGCCCTAATAGATTTTCTGATACAAATGGCGCCCAATTGTTTTATTTATTCGAATGATGAAATAGCATTCCAAAAGAACAATTCATTGCTTTGGAAAAAATCTGCAAAAAACTTAGATATGAAAATGGCGCCCAACGTTAGCAAAATGGTAAATAAAGGTAGAACAATGGAATTTGTTGGAAAATGTGAAAAAAGAATTGGAAAAAAATTCAAGCCAAAGAAAAATTGACAATTTTTCAATTGTCGAACCTTATAAAAATCCCCCTAGCTCCAAACATGTGGCTTTGTTTGTTTTGTGCCCTGCAAATTATGCACTTAGCAAAAGAAAACGATGTTAACATATTACTTTTTTTCTCCTCTCCCCCACACTGGGTACACCCTACCCCGTTGCCCCCCAATTTCTTTTGCATACTTTGATAAAAAAACCAACAGGTCTTCTTCCGTGCCGGTGTCTTGGGTCAAATGGAAGAATTCCGTGATGAACGTTTGGGCAAAATTATGTCCTGGATGCAAGCCTGGGCTCGTGGTTACTTGGCCCGTAAAGGTTTCAAGAAGTTGCAAGAACAACGTGTCGCCCTCAAGGTTGTCCAACGCAACTTGCGCAAATACTTGCAATTGCGTACCTGGCCATGGTACAAATTGTGGCAAAAGGTCAAGCCTTTGCTCAATGTATCTCGTATTGAAGATGAAATTGCTGTAAGTATACGAAAAAATCTTGAAATATTTTTTTTTGTATTTTTAGCTGATGGTGTTCTTCTATTGTTGCTGTTGGAGGAGCAATGCGCAAAGGTTTCGGGTTTCCTTAGCAGAAAAAAATTCTTCTGCTACATTTTGAGTGTGTCTAGATTTTTTTTTTATAAAATTTATTTTCACTCAACAGGTGAAAATGTTGTGTCATTGGCATATTTCAAATATTTTTCGTGTCGTATATATATTTATTTGAATGTATATATACACCAATCTTGTTAAGCAGCTGTTGCTGTTTAATAACATCCAATTATCAAAAGCCAATGAAAAAAATTGGCTTTTTATAGCCCATCTCCACCTCCACATTTTCGAAATTAACGTCATCATTACCTTTCTTTTACATTGCGGATTTTTCTTTCTTTTTTTGGATCCGCATTGCTGATGACTAAATTTTGTTGTTATTGATTTATTTTCCCAAATTTAAAAATAGCAAAAAATAGTAATTTTTCTCGAAGCAAAAAAAAATTGTTCGAAAATATTCCGCCCACCTTACCGAATATGGGTCATATTTATTCATCGGCCATGCTTGATGAATTGATTTGCATCTGGAATTTAGCAGAGCATAACCTCATGCCCCCTGCTCACCATCCTCAGCCAACTTGTTGTCTGTGTAATTAATGAGTTGCGGAAATGTTTAGCATAGCCTCAGATTAGATCAGATGCGGCTGCTGTTCTGCAAAAAAAGATTTACACCCTGTGATTACCAATAATTTTCTAAATTTGTATAAGCGGGACCAGCCAGCAAATAAAAAACAAAAAAGATCATGCACTCTATTTTTAATTAATTATCGAAGTGAACAAGTGTTCCGCCGCCAAGGAACTCACTCAGTACGGCACTCAATTATTCCGCAACATACGCACTCACTCAAATTATTATTTATTGGCCAAAATGAGCCTTTTGATCTGTCATATTTGCCATGAGTAATGGCAACCACATGCAACATTACGATGTTGGTGGTGTTTGGGTTTTCGAAAATTATTAATAACATAATTGAAAACTCATAAATTAGATATATGAGGGCCCACAAAAACACCAACGCTTTTTTCCCCTCTATATATATCGAAACACACCTGTGCCATATCGATCGTTTAGCACGATAATAACATTGAATCAAAAGCCAAATTGCCAACACCGAACCCCCCGATTCCCCATAAGCTATGAGTGGCATACCTCTGCCATGATGAGGCATAACAAATGTTTGTGTACCTCCATCATCCATCGATGGCCACCCAATTTTTTCTTGAGTTATTGCTCATTGCCGCTGCCACATAGTTGGGGTGTTGCTAATTTTCGAAATTTGAAATTGGCAATTTAGAATTTCATATTCGCTCGAACGAGAAGTGTGGCTACAACAAGCATTCCAGTTGTTGACCAGTAGCTAAACGGTTCTCCCAAAACATAAAACCCTAAGGGTGTTACGATCAATACGATTTTTTACGAATAACTGCCAATTCAAAATAAAAATTAAAAATAATTTAATTGAAAATAAATCAAATCAAATAAATAATTCTCAACCATGGCTGAAGATAAAAAAGTGAAAAAATCCAAAAAATCCGATAAAGGTGATGCCTCAACCACCCCAGGAGGCACTGAGGAAGTTCAAGCTCCTGCTGGTGAGGGTGGTGAACCAAAAGCCGAAGAAACCCCAGCCGAAGCAGCAGCACCAGCAGCTGAAGCTGCAGCTCCTCCTCCACCCAGCAATGAAGAAAGCCCAGCAGCTCCAGCCGCCGAACCAGCACCCGTAACTAATCCATCATCATCCTCCAATTCTGATTTACAGCGTCTAGAAGAGAAGGCCAAGAAGGCTGAAGATGCCCATGCCGCTGAAGTTAAAGTACGCAAGGAATTGGAAGCCCTCAATGCTAAATTGTTGGCTGAAAAGACTGCCTTGTTGGACTCCTTGTCCGGTGAAAAGGGTCAATTGCAAGACTTCCAAGAACGTTGCTCCAAATTGCAAGCCCAAAAGAACGACCTCGAAAATCAATTGCGTGTAAGTATAAAAAATTCGAAAAAAGAAAGAAAAAAATAAAAAAAACTGAAATGAAGAGCCAAAATGGCGCCCAACGTAAAGGAACAACAAATAGTGAAAATTCTTCGGTTCTTCCTTGTAAAAGGAAGTCCAGAGAAAAAAAACTAAAATTAAAATTTTAAGAAATTTTAGAATCCTTCCCAATTGAAATAGAAAATGGCGCCCAATAGTTTTCAAATAATTTTTTTTCAAATGCCATTCCAACCCCTTAAATAAATTAAAATCCTTCAAAATTACCAAATAAATGAAAAATGGTGCCCAGCAATTGTGAAATAATTCAAAATGGCGCCCAACGTTTTCAGAAGAATAAAAAAAGAAATAGAAAACGATTCTCTAGGATTTTAAAATTCTCTCAAAAAGTTCTACCTTTAGGAATTATAATTATAGCTCACAGCGAATAATTCATAGTGGCGCCCAACATTTTCAGGGCAAAAAAAAGGAATACTAAAAACTGAAAATTTAGATCACCTCCTTTCATTATCCCAAAAAAATTAAATTTCCATAAAAAAATATCGAATCGAACAGATTCCCATAGCTTCCCATTGAAAAAATGAAAATGGCGCCCAACATTTGCACGAAAAAAAAATATTTTAAATTTCTTGGCATCACAAAAAAAATCGTGGCGCCCAACATTTTCACTGCAAAAGAAAATATAAATCCCAAATGAAAGAAAATGGCGCCCAATTGTATGGCTCTTCATAAAAAGTCCGAAAACCCCCACCATTTTCTCTCCAACAATTTCTCACCACCCCACTCTTGTTTTTCCTCTCTACAGGACATTCAAGATCGCTTGACCCAAGAGGAAGATGCCCGCAACCAATTGTTCCAACAGAAGAAGAAGGCTGACCAAGAAATCTCTGGCCTCAAGAAGGACATTGAAGACTTGGAATTGAACATCCAAAAGGCTGAACAAGACAAATCCACCAAGGATCATCAAATCCGCAACTTGAACGATGAAATCGCCCACCAGGACGAACTCATCAACAAGTTGAACAAGGAGAAGAAGATGCAAGGTGAAGCCAACCAAAAGACCGGCGAAGAATTGCAAGCTGCCGAAGACAAGATCAACCACTTGAACAAGGTTAAGGCTAAGCTCGAACAAACCTTGGACGAATTGGAAGATTCCTTGGAACGTGAGAAGAAATTGCGCGGTGACATCGAGAAGTCTAAGCGCAAGGTTGAAGGTGACTTGAAGCTCACCCAAGAAGCCGTCTCCGACTTGGAACGCAACAAGAAGGAATTGGAACAGACCATCCAACGCAAGGACAAGGAATTGGCTGCCCTCAGCGGCAAATTGGACGATGAACAAGTCTGCGTCAACAAGAACAACCGTCAAATCAAGGAATTGCAAGCCCGCATCGAAGAATTGGAAGAAGAAATCGAAGCCGAACGTCAAGCTCGCGCCAAGGCTGAGAAACAACGTGCTGATTTGGCCCGCGAATTGGAAGAATTGGGTGAACGCTTGGAGGAAGCTGGTGGTGCCACTTCCGCCCAAATTGAACTCAACAAGAAGCGTGAAGCTGAGCTCAGCAAATTGCGTCGCGATTTGGAAGAAGCCAACATCCAACACGAATCTACCTTGGCTAACTTGCGCAAGAAGCACAACGATGCTATTGCCGAGATGGCCGAACAAGTTGATCAATTGAACAAGATGAAGGCCAAGTAAGTATGGGGGAAAGGGTGGGATATGTGATCATGATTATTTTTGTAGTTCAGCAAGGAAGGTTGCGCTGTGTACCCAGGAAATATGGTGACCATTTTGTCGGTGTTGGTGTTTTGTGTTGTTCTCTCATTCTCTATGTGTCTCTCTTGCAAATTTATTTTTTTAATTAAAATTTAATTCTCTAAACAAAACCTAGGGCTGAACACGATCGCCAGACTTGCCACAATGAGTTGAACCAAACTCGTACCGCTTGCGATCAACTTGGTCGTGAAAAGGTAAAGCAATACCAAAAAAAAAGAAACTGCCCCGCACACACACACTCTCTCTTCCATACAAAAAAATTTCCCCCTTTTAAATACACACATACACACAAAACATAACCTCAAAACGGCAAAAAAATATTTAACGATTCTCAACGAATTCTTCTTCAATATGGGTAACCAGCAACAGCAGCAAAGCAGCAACTCTTCGGAACTGAGATACATTTTTTATAGAAACCTTATCCTTTAACCACATTTAACCACTTAACTAAAACAACAACACATTCCACTCATATCTATTTAGGTCCGAAAAGGAGAAGAACGAATACTATGCCCAATTGAACGATCTCCGTGCTGGCTGCGATCACCTCGCCAACGAGAAGGTATTACAAAAATTTTCAAAAAAAATATTTCAAATTCGCTGTAAAAATATAAATGCTGTAGTTGGTTCGGATCTCTCTGGACCTTGCCTTTGTAAAAAATACCGTAGCAGAGCTTAAATGAAATTCTCAGGGACCTGGTTCCCCCCAAGTAAACTTGTATAAAGAAAACCTAACCCTAAATTTTGGGAACAAAAAAGAAAATGCCGCATTAATCCAAATGTATAAAAAACTACTCCTAACCCCCTGCCCTAGTCCGCCACAGACACTAACTGTACATAATACAAAATGCACACACATTACTCTCCTCCCTCTCTCAATGAACTCTCTCTAATCGAAATTTCTCTCATGCTCTCCCCAGGCCGCCCAAGAAAAGATTGCCAAGCAATTGCAACACACCCTCAACGAAGTCCAATCCAAATTGGATGAAACCAACAGAACCCTCAACGATTTCGATGCCGCCAAGAAGAAGTTGTCCATTGAGAACTCCGACCTCTTGCGCCAATTGGAAGAAGCCGAATCCCAAGTTTCCCAATTGTCCAAGATCAAGATCTCCCTCACCACCCAATTGGAAGATACCAAGCGCTTGGCCGATGAAGAATCCCGCGAACGCGCCACCCTTTTGGGCAAGTTCCGCAACTTGGAACACGACTTGGACAACTTCCGCGAACAAGTAGAAGAAGAAGCCGAAGGCAAGGCTGATTTGCAACGTCAACTCAGCAAGGCCAACGCCGAAGCTCAATTGTGGCGCAGCAAGTATGAATCTGACGGTGTTGCCCGCTCCGAAGAATTGGAAGAAGCCAAGAGGAAGTTGCAAGCTCGTTTGGCTGAAGCCGAAGAAACCATCGAATCCCTCAACCAGAAATGCATTGGCCTCGAGAAGACCAAGCAACGCTTGTCCACCGAAGTCGAAGATTTGCAATTGGAAGTCGACCGTGCCAACGCTATTGCCAACGCCGCCGAAAAGAAACAGAAGGCCTTCGACAAGATCATTGGCGAATGGAAACTCAAGGTCGATGATTTGGCTGCTGAATTGGATGCCTCCCAAAAGGAATGCCGCAACTACTCCACCGAATTGTTCCGTCTCAAGGGTGCCTACGAAGAAGGCCAAGAACAATTGGAAGCCGTCCGTCGTGAAAACAAGAATCTCGCCGATGAAGTCAAGGACTTGCTCGACCAAATCGGTGAAGGTGGCCGCAACATCCACGAAATCGAAAAGGCCCGCAAACGCTTGGAAGCCGAAAAGGATGAACTCCAAGCTGCCTTGGAAGAAGCTGAAGCCGCTTTGGAACAAGAAGAAAACAAGGTATTGCGCGCTCAATTGGAATTGTCTCAAGTTCGTCAAGAAATCGATCGCCGCATCCAAGAGAAGGAAGAAGAATTCGAAAACACCCGCAAGAACCACCAACGTGCCCTCGACTCCATGCAAGCTTCCCTCGAAGCCGAAGCCAAGGGTAAGGCTGAGGCCCTTCGCATGAAGAAGAAGTTGGAAGCCGACATCAACGAATTGGAAATTGCTTTGGATCACGCCAACAAGGTATGTAGTAAACAAAAAACGAACCTACCTCCTCACTTCGTTCTCTCTATTTTCGCCTTTACTCACACTTGATTTATTTCTCCCTCTTCTCTCGTTAGGCTAACGCCGAGGCCCAAAAGAACATTAAGCGCTACCAACAACAACTCAAGGATGTCCAAACCGCCCTCGAAGAAGAACAAAGAGCCCGCGACGATGCCCGCGAACAATTGGGTATCTCCGAACGTCGTGCCAATGCCCTCCAAAACGAATTGGAAGAATCCCGCACCCTCCTCGAACAAGCCGACCGTGGCCGTCGCCAAGCCGAACAAGAATTGGCCGATGCCCATGAACAACTCAACGAAGTTTCCGCCCAAAACGCTTCCATCTCCGCTGCCAAGAGGAAATTGGAATCCGAACTCCAAACACTCCACTCCGATTTGGATGAATTGTTGAACGAAGCCAAGAACTCCGAAGAGAAGGCCAAGAAGGCTATGGTTGATGCCGCCCGTTTGGCTGATGAACTCCGTGCCGAACAAGATCACGCCCAAACTCAAGAGAAATTGAGAAAGGCCTTGGAACAACAAATCAAGGAATTGCAAGTCCGTTTGGATGAAGCCGAAGCCAACGCCCTCAAGGGTGGCAAGAAGGCTATCCAAAAATTGGAACAACGCGTCCGCGAATTGGAGAACGAATTGGATGGTGAACAAAGAAGACACGCTGATGCCCAGAAGAATCTCCGCAAATCTGAACGCCGCATTAAGGAATTGAGCTTCCAATCCGAAGAAGACCGCAAGAACCACGAACGTATGCAAGACTTGGTTGACAAGCTCCAACAAAAGATCAAGACATACAAGAGGCAAATCGAAGAAGCCGAAGAAATTGCCGCCCTCAACTTGGCCAAATTCCGCAAGGCCCAACAAGAATTGGAAGAAGCTGAAGAACGCGCCGATTTGGCTGAACAAGCCATTAGCAAATTCCGTGCCAAGGGACGTGCCGGTTCCGTTGGTCGTGGTGCCAGCCCCGCGGTAAGTTAAACGTAGCCAATCTAGATGCCTAGAATGGACGATACGATACGATCAGAGCTTGCTTCTTAATTCATAAATCTTTCAATTTCTTAGCTTTAAATCACAACAAATCAACTATGGCACTCCACCACAAGAACAACAACAACAAAACATGGTCCACTATTTGAGATTCAGATAAATCTAAAAAACCAAAAAAATAGCAAAATATCCGCCACAACTGATTCAAAAAAAAAAAAAATAATAAAAAATCAACTAGCTCATAAGTCTAAGCTTTAAGCGTTTCTGATCCACAACATCCACTCCATAGCGGGAGAAATGCGAACCAAAAAAATATCAATCGACCAGACCATCGAAATCTCTTTTTTATATATACCACCAACAGCTTTTTTCAGTCTCAGCCCCACTTAAAAAACAAACGAAGCTCAGAAAAAAAAGGGTTCATCGCTTAAAACAAATCTACCACGAACATTTCTCCTCCGCTCATAAGTTTTTTTTTTTTATAATAAAAAATTATAATTATTATTATTTTTTTCTCTCTTTGTTATTACTTTCTACTCTTATACTACTACTATATAATATGTATATGTATGTGTGTGTATACTACTACTACTCTACAACAAAAAAATATATATATAGCCGGGATTGTCTAAAGGTGGCCGCGGCAAAAGTGTGCTGGATCAGTGAATAAAGAACAACAACTTTCATTACATTTGTAAGTTGGTATCTCGGAATGACACACACTCTCTTTTTGTCTCTCATACTCATTTGGAGCTGAGAAAATTCTCTCACTTTCTCCAATTTGATGTGTTTCCCCGCACAATTACAAATCTCATTGACTTGGTCTTCATTCCCCCTATTTATTTTATTTTTTCATTACTCTCCCAAGAATGAGAGTGAAATATTTTTACTCTCTCTCTCTCTTTGTTTTTCCCAAAGCACACACATAATTTGTTCTTAAAATCAAGAAAAAAAAGAGAAAACTTGACATTCTCTCTTGATATTGTGACTGATAAAACAGCAACATATCTCCCCCCGTTTTGACAATTGTTTGTTCTCCCTCTCTCTCGCTCATCTCATCAATAATGAATTGTGGGCTCTCCTGTGGGAGTCTCTCATATATACCCTCATAATTCATCTCTCTCATATTGTCTCTTACCTGGATTGTTTTGTTTTAGCCTCTCTCTCTCTCTCAATGTGGTCATCAAATGGATTGTTGTTTTCATAATTTTTGGTCCTTCGATCATCTAATTTATGCCTGATAATGCATGCTTATATTTAATTTATTTATTATAAACAATATTTTAATAATATTTTTTTTCTCTTTTCTTCAACCTTTCAGCCCCGTGCTATGTCCGTGCGGCCACAATTGGACGGTATGGCTTTCCCACCAAGATTCGACCTTGCTCCAGAAAACGATTTCTAAATGCCATTAAAACATTTTAATTTATTATTTATTAATACTATTTCATAAATTATTTTATTTTACTTTAATTTATAAATATTTTACAACTACTTTTTTGTTTTTCTAATTAAAAAAAAAAGAAAGAAAGAAAATAAAAACAATTTTAAAAAAAGTTTTTGAAAAATACCAAAAAAAAATTATATTAAATTATGATGTTCGTTCAAGCGGGAGGAGTTCTGTTTTAGACACAATTATATTAACATTAACCAAAAAAGAAAAAACTAAAAAAGAAAACATAAAATATTAAAAAACACATACATATATACTACATATTCAGCAATTACATGAAAACAATGAACAAAATACTTAAATTTAAGGACAAGCATTCATAAATCTTGTGTAGGCGTTCATAATTCACTTTCGGATTGGAGAAGACATTATGCGAACTAAAATAAAACTCGATTTCAGCCCAAATGAAAATCCAAAACAAAAAAAAAAACAAACGACAACCTTTACTCATATTGTTGTAAAAACGACACACATACACACACATATTTGTATAGCTAATTAATTTTTTAATTTTTTGATAAACTGGCTCAAGCCCCGTCAGCTTATCAAAAACAACAATTTTTGTTTGTTCTAACACCAACCAATTGGTTATTATTACCTCCTCCTCCACGAAAAAAAAACTACACCAGTAGGAGGAGGATAAACTTATATATGTGTTTAGTTTAAAAAAAATATTATTTACCTTTGCTAACACTTGTATTTGTATTTATATATTTATGTACTATATATATAGATATATGTTAATAATAATATAATACGAACCAAATGTCATCCATGATGAATGTTGAAAATACCCAAGCAACAACAACAAAACACTACACACTGTCTAAGAACAAATAATAATAAAAAAATCGTGCAATAAAAAAAAACAATACCAACAAAAATACATTTTTTTATTTTCCAATCACCTCTCACTTCAGTACTCACCACAAAGGCTCCCATACTCACCATACTTCAACACAAAAAATAAACAAAGGGCTGATATTCGGGTTCAGTAATAAAGAGAAAAATCTTCCTTGGGTTTCCTAAGAGAGAAAAAATGCTGGATATGCACATCCAATGCCATCACCACAGTATTAGTAACAAGACATAATTCTCATTCACTTGGCGTGTAGTGTAGGGATAATAAATACAAATTTCCAAGATCTATATGAGGCGTAGATTTTTTAAACAATTTATTCAAGGCTTTTATATGGCGTGGATTTTGTTAATAAATTGTTTCAGGATCTATAAGAGGCATGGATTTTTTAAAATATTTTTTCCAAGGTCTACGTGAGGCGTAGAACAATAAAGCTGCAGGAACCGATGGGTTACCAGTCGAACTATTCAAGACTGGTGGCCAGATGCTGGTCAGGAGCATGCACCAGCTGATTAGAACAATTTGGCTAGAGGAATGCATGCCCAATGATTGGAACCTCAGCATTCTGTGTCCCGTGCACAACAACGGAGACAAGACGATATGTTCCAACTATAGAGGAATAAGTCTCCTTCCTATCGCATATAAAATGCTATCCAGTGTGCTGTGTGAACGACTGAAGCCAATGGTCAATGACATTATTGGACCATACTAATGCGGCTTCAGACCTGGCAAATCCACCATCGACCAGATTTTCACTCTGCGCCAAATCCTGGAAAAGACCACGAAAAACACATCGACACGTACAATGTACCATATTTGTCGACTATAAAGCAGCATTCGACAGCCCTATCCGTTCAGAGGTGTTTAAAACCATGTCTACGTTCGGCATTCCTGCAAAATTAATAACAGGATAACTTTAAATGGCACAAGGTCAGCAGTTAAAGTAGGAAATGCCCTATCGGAGGCCTTCAATACCGAACGACGATTCAGACAAGGTGACAGTTTGTCGTGTGATCTATTTAACATCCTGCTGGAAAAGGTCATACGAGACTCAAAGGTGAACAGAAATGACACTCCGTACACCAAACAACACATGTTACTCGCCTACGCCGATGACATCTATATAATGGGTCGAACATTGCGAGCGGTAACATCCACCTTTGAAAAAGTTGAGAAGGAGTCTGCCAAAATGGGTCTGGCAACAAACAGCGAGAAGACCAAGCTGATGGTATCAACGTGCAAGACGTCTAGTAGACTCGGACCAACTGTGGAACTTGAGAACTACTGCTTCGAGGTAGTTAAAGATTTTATATACCTTGGTACAGCCATAAATTAAACGAATAACATCAGTTTTGAAATTCGGAGAAGCATTGTGATGGCCAACAGATGCTACTATGGTCGAAGTAAGCAGTTTAGAATCAAGGCCACCTACCGCCAGACCAAACTCACACTTTACAAGACGCTGATACAACCCGTGCTATTATATGGATCTGAAGCATGGGTACTTGCGCAAGCAGATGAGGCAGCTCTTGGGGTGTTTGAAAGAAAAATTCTCCGAAAGATATACGGGCCAATCTGCGTCGACGGTGAATATCGGCGTCAAATGAACCACGAGCTTTACAATTTATACGCGGACATCGACATAGTCAGTCGTATTTAGCTGCAGTGACTACGGTGGCTAGGTCATGTTGTGCGAATGAATGAGAATGTCCCAGCTCAAAAGGCATATAAAAGTGAGCCTACTGATGGTTCCCGTAGAAGGGGAAGCCCACGAATTAGATCGAAAGACCAAGTAGAAAAAACATCTTGGAACATGGTATTTCAAACTGGTATAGATGCGCACAAGACCGACGCGCTTGGAAATCTTTTTTAAGCTCGGCTTATGGAACAACCGTTCTGTAACAAGCCAGCTAAGTAAGTACGTGAGGCGTGGAGTTTTTAAATTAATTTTCCTTTGGCCTACGTGAGCCTTCGATTTTTTAAATCATTTTTTTCTAAGATCTTCCCAGAGACGTGGATTTTTTAAAGAATATTTTCTAAGCTCGTCTCAAGAGGCGTGGATTTTGTAAAGAATATTTTCTAAGGTCTTCCCGGAGGCGTGGATTTTTTAAACAATATTTTCTAAGGTCTTCCCAGAGGCGTGGATTTTTTAAACAATATTTTCTAAGGTCTTCCCAGAGGCGTGGATTTTTTAAAGAATATTTCTCAAAGGCTTCCAAAGAGGCGTAGATTTTTTAAAGAATATTTTCTAAGGCCATCTCAAGAGGCGTGGATTTTTTAAAAAATATTTTCGTAGGCCTTCTCATTACGCGTGGATTGTTTAGAGAATATTTTTCTAAGGCTTCTCAAGAGGCGTGGATTTTTTAAAGAATATTTTCGTAGGCCATCTCAAGAGGCGTGGATTTTTTAAAGAATATTTTCGTAGGCCATCTCAAGAGGCGTGGATTTTTTTAAGAATGTTTTCGTAGGCCATCTCAAGAGGCGTGGATTTTTTAAAGAATATTTTCGTAGGCCTTCTCATGAGGCGTGGATTCTTTAGAGAATATTTTTCTAAGGCTTCTCAAGAGGCGTGGATTTTTTAAAGAATATGTTTCTAAGGTCTTCCCAGAGGGGTGGATTTTTTAAAAAATATTTTTCTTAGGCTTCTCCAGAGGCGTGGATTTTTTAAACAATATTGTCTAAGGTCTTCCCAGAGGCGTGGATTTTTTAAAGAATATTTTTCTAAGGCTTCTCAAGAGGCGTGGATTTTTTAAAGAATATTTTCGAAGGTCTTCTCAAGAGGCGTGGATTTTTTAAAGAATATTTTCGAAGGTCTTCTCAAGAGGTGTGGTTTATTTTAAATAATATTTTCGAAGGTATTCTCAAGAGGCGTGGATTTTTTAAAGAATATTTTTTAAGGTCTGCTCATGAGGCGTGGATTTTTCAAAGAATATTTTTCTAGGTCTTCTCAAGAGGCGTGGATTTTTTAAAGAATATTTCTCAAAGGCTTCCCAAGAGGCGTAGAATTTTTAAAGGTCTTCTCAAGAGGCGTGGATTTTTTAAAGAATATTTTCTAAGGTCTTCTCAAGAGGCGTGGATTTTTTAAAGAATATTTCTCAAAGGCTTCCCAAGAGGCGTGGATTTTTTAAAGAATATTTTCTAAGGTCTTCTCAAGAGGCGTGGATTTTTTAAAGAATATTTTCTAAGGTCTTCTCAAGATGCGTGGATTTTTTAAAGAATATTTTCTAATGTCTTCCCGGAGGCGTGGACTTTTTAAAGAATATTTTCTAAGCTCGTCTCAAGAGGCGTGTATTTTTTAAAGAATAGTTTCTAAGGCCTTCTCAAGGGGCGTGGATTTTTTAAAGAATATTTTCTAAGGTCTTCTCAAGAGGCGTGGATTTTTTAAAGAATATTTTCTAAGGTCTTCTCAAGAGGCATGGATTTTGTAAAGAATATTTTCTAAGGTCTTCTCAAGAGGCATGGATTTTGTAAAGAATATTTTCTAAGGTCTTCTCAAGAGGCGTGTTTTATTTTAAAGAATATTTTCTAAGGCCTTCTCAAGAGGCGTGGATTTTTTAAAGAATATTTTTTAAGGCCTTCTCAAGAGGCGTGGTTGGTTTTATTAAAGAATATTTTTTAAGGCCTTCTCAAGAAGCGTGGTTGGTTTTATTAAAGAATATTTTTTAAGGCCTTCTCAAGAGGCGTGGTTGGTTTTATTAAAGAATATTTTTTAAGGCCTTCTCAAGAGGCGTGGTTGGTTTTATTAAAGAATATTTTTTAAGGCCTTCTCAAGAGGCGTGGTTGGTTTTATTAAAGAATATTTTTTAAGGCCTTCTCAAGAGGCGTGGTTGGTTTTATTAAAGAATATTTTTTAAGGCCTTCTCAAGAGGCGTGGTTGGTTTTATTAAAGAATATTTTTTAAGGCCTTCTCAAGAGGCGTGGTTGGTTTTATTAAAGAATATTTTTTAAGGCCTTCTCAAGAGGCGTGGTTGGTTTTATTAAAGAATATTTTTTAAGGCCTTCTCAAGAGGCGTGGTTGGTTTTATTAAAGAATATTTTTTAAGGCCTTCTCAAGAGGCGTGGTTGGTTTTATTAAAGAATATTTTTTAAGGCCTTCTCAAGAGGCGTGGTTGGTTTTATTAAAGAATATTTTTTAAGGCCTTCTCAAGAGGCGTGGTTGGTTTTATTAAAGAATATTTTTTAAGGCCTTCTCAAGAGGCGTGGTTGGTTTTATTAAAGAATATTTTTTAAGGCCTTCTCAAGAGGCGTGGTTGGTTTTATTAAAGAATATTTTTTAAGGCCTTCTCAAGAGGCGTGGTTGGTTTTATTAAAGAATATTTTTTAAGGCCTTCTCAAGAGGCGTGGTTGGTTTTATTAAAGAATATTTTTTAAGGCCTTCTCAAGAGGCGTGGTTGGTTTTATTAAAGAATATTTTTTAAGGTCGTGGATTTTTTAAAGAATATTTTCTAAGGTCTTCTCAAGAGGCGTGGTTTATTTTAAAGAATATTTTCTAAGGTCTTCTCAAGTGGCGTGGATTTTTTAAAGATTATTTTCTAAGGCCTTCTCAAGAGGCGTGAATTTTTTTAAAGAATATTTTCGTAAGCCTTCATTGAGCTGAGGGTTTTTTAAAGAATATTTTCGTAGGCCTTCATTGAGCTGAGGATTTTTTAAAGAATATTTTCGTAGGCCTTCTAATATTATTTAGGTCCAATTTTTTTAATTATTTTTTATTATTATTAATCATAACCATTTACACTTAAATTGTTTATATACAAATAAAATGAGATGAATTTACAAAAAATATTTACACATATCTACTTCGATCCTGGTGCCTTCAAATTCGGTTTAATTCTCAGCAACTGTTTATGTTGACCAATTATATGTTCAATATGATTACACTCCCGTAGCTCGCCCTTAAACTCATCTAGCGTTTGATATAAAATTGGATACAACTGTGGCAATATACCATGATCCAAAGTGGGGAATAAATGATGCAGGGCATGATCACCAAAATGGGTTAAAACTAAAAATTGTGATTTCTTCAAATCACCACGATCAATAATCGTATCCACCTGAAACAGGCCCCAATCACGATCTTCACGATTGGTATCACCTTCATGATAAATTTCCGGATCATGATGGGCAGCATTTAACCCAATGACACAAAAAGCAAAACTGGCAATTGCTGTCATATACAACCATTGGCGCAGACACATCCACAGGGGCCAATCTGAACCCAAATAAATGGTAAGGGGTATTGTCAAAGGTATCAAATCATGCCAATACATGATGTTTGTATTCCGCAGGGAATAAACAATTCTGAAAGATATTTAAAAAAAAAAAAAAATTATTTAATTTTTTCAAAATCGATGAGTTTATTTTTACCCACCTTGTGAGCATTTGCAAAAAGAAAGCTATCGTATAGGCAAATGGTTCTGTTATCCAGGATACATAACGCATTAGTAAACTTTTTATGTGCGGATTTGGTATCCAACATAGTAGGGGCTCGAACATTGATAGCTCCAAGTCCATATATGAATTCGGATAGATGTGATGTGACATGGCATGCGATACACGCCACGAACAGAAGTTCAGCATACACAAATTGAAGGTGTACATACGCCAATTATCACGACGATGAAAGTAGTTATGTGCCGTAATGATGGTCCATACCAGGGCGGTGCCGGCCAGGGCTAAACACAATAAGGAATTAAGTCGAGCACTGGCAATGGCAAATATGAAAATCGACACAAGTAAACCCAAGTGAATGAGCTGCAAGAAAAATAACAATTTTTGATTCATTCTGATGACAGAATAGTTCCAATATTCTCTTGACACCCGCCAAGCTATACCAATATTTCAAATATGCGCCTAAGATTGTATAGCACAATCTAAAGGATAGCAAATTTGAATACGAAGTCTTCAATTTTTTTCCGAAATCGTAAATATATAAAATCGGAAAACCCTCTAGATATTGAATCCCGTTCTAAATCACATGACAAATGCATGTCAATTTTCCATAATTAGATCTGTTTGTTTACTTTCTAAAAAAAATTAAAATTAACCTCTATGAAGACCTCTAGTCTTATCAGCGATCCATAATAGTAAAATTTATTTTTTTGTTAATAATAAATTAAATGTCTATTCTAGATTTATGTACTGGTGATAATCGCTTTAAGCTTCCGAACGGAATTTGTACAATTGATCGAAAGCAAATAAATTTTTAAACAGGTGGTTTAGAAGTTAGGAAAAAATATTATTTCAAAATTCACACCTCTGAGAGGACATTAGAAAAATATTATTAAAAATTCACACCTCTTGAGGGGACTTTAGAAAAATTTTCTTTTAAAAATCCACGCCTCTGGGAAGACCTTAGAAAATATTCTTTAAAAAATCCACGACTCTTGAAAAGACCATAAAAAAAATCCACGCCTCTGGAAAAGCCTTTGAAAAATATTCTTTAAAAAATTTACGCCTCTTATATGACCCTATAAAATATTCTTTAAAAAATTCACGCCTCCTGAGAAGCCTTAGAAAAATATTTTTTAAAATAAACCACGCCTCTTGAGAAGACCTTAGAAAATATTCTTTAAAAAATTCACGCCTCCTGAGAAGCCTTAGAAAAATATTCTTTAAAAAATTCACGCCTCCTGAGAAGCCTTAGAAAAATATTTTTTAAAATAAACCACGCCTCTTGAGAAGACCTTAGAAAATATTCTTTAAAAAATTCACGCCTCCTGAGAAGCCTTAGAAAAATATTCTTTAAAAAATTCACGCCTCCTGAGAAGCCTTAGAAAAATATTCTTTAAAATAAACCACGCCTCTTGAGAAGACCTTAGAAAATATTCTTTAAAAAAGCCACGCCTCTTGAGAAGACCTTAGAAAATATTCTTTAAAAAATCCACGCCTCCTGAGAAGCCTTAGAAAAATATTCTTTAAAAAATCCACGCCTCCTGAGAAGCCTTAGAAAAATATTTTTTAAAAAATCCACGCCTCCTGAGAAGCCTTAGAAAAATATTCTTTAAAAAATCCACGCCACCTGAGAAGACCTTAGAAAATATTCTCTAGAAAAATATTCTTTAAAAAAATCCACGCCTCTTGAGAAGACCTTAGAAAATATTCTTTAAAAAATCCACGCCTCTTGAGAAGACCTTAGAAAATATTCTTTAAAAAATCCACGCCTCCTGAGAAGCCTTAGAAAAATATTCTTTAAAAAATCCACCCCTCTTGAGAAGCCTTAGAAAAATATTCTTTAAAAAATCCACGCCTCCTGAGAAGCCTTAGAAAAATATTCTTTAAAAAATCCACGCCTCCTGAGAAGCCTTAGAAAAATATTTTTTAAAAAATCCACGCCTCCTGAGAAGCCTTAGAAAAATATTCTTTAAAAAATCCACGCCACCTGAGAAGACCTTAGAAAATATTCTCTAGAAAAATATTCTTTAAAAAAATCCACGCCTCCTGAGAAGCCTTAGAAAAATATTCTTTAAAAAAATCCACGCCTCTTGAGAAGACCTTAGAAAATATTCTTTAAAAAATCCGCGCCTCTTGAGAAGACCTTAGAAAATATTCTTTAAAAAATCCACGCCTCTCGAGAAGACCTTAGAAAATATTGTTTAAAAAATCCACGCCTCTTGAGAAGACCTTAGAAAATATTCTTTAAAAAATCCACACCTCTTGAGAAGACCTTAGAAAATATTGTTTAAAAAATCCACGCCTCTTGAGAAGACCTTAGAAAATATTCTTTAAAAAATCCACGCTTCTTGAGAAGACTTTAGAGAATATTCTTTAAAAAGTCCACGCCTCTTGAGAAGACCTTAGAAAATATTCTTTAAAAAATCCAAGCCTCTGGGAAGACCTTAAAAAATATTCTTTAAAACACCAACGCCTATTGAGAAGCCTTAGAAAAATATTCTTTAAAAAATCCACGCCTCTTGAGAAGACCTTAGAAAATATTCTTTAAAAAATCCAAGCCTCTTGAGAACCCCTTAGAAAATATTCTTAAAATAATCCACGCCTCTAGAGAAGACCTTAGAAAATATTGTTTAAAAAATCCACGCCTCTTGAGAAGCCTTTGAAAAATATTATTTAAAAAATCTACGCCTTGTAGAAGACCCTATAAAATATTCTTTAAAAAATCCACGCCACTTATAGGCCTCTTGAAAAGCGTTAGAAAAATATTATTTAAAAAATCCCTAATTTTTTTTTACAAAAATTCATGCTCCGCCATGATATTCTTTAAGAGGTCTCAGTCTATCTTTTTTACATTTTTTCTTTTAAAGATTTTAAAAACTTACATCACTCCTCTCCTTCGGCGTATTATCAATGGTTTTCAATTTCTCCATGACCCGCCGTTTGAGGGTTTTATAAAACCCATTCTCATGCATTGTCAGAGTATAAATCCTCGGCTTGTTAGCATCACGAACTTTATATTTTTCAATCATTTTACTGGGAGCTGTGGTCAAATGATGTGCCTCAAATGCTTCGGTTATATCCGTACCACGAGTTTCTCTTATCCAAAATGAACCACCCGGATGTTTATCAATGAAATCGGTAAAATCATAAATAACATCATTGATGCGCCACAGACCTTCGGCCTCATCGTCTTGGCGTTTGCCATTCAACCAACTGGAAGAAAAATCAAAAAAGGACACACTACTCAAAATCTGCGTCCTTTTTATTTATACTTTCAGCATCCTGCCATACCTATCCACGGTGACAAATTTCGAATTCCGATAGGTGGGAAATTTTGTGGCAATGCCACATTTTTTCCATTCCTCAATCACCATTTCTTTTGTTTTTGCAAATATGGAATATCGAATAATCCGTTTTTAATTCCGACTTATTCCGAACGCTTATGAATATTGAACTAAACTGTCAGTGAACTTGAAAAATGTTATTTATAATAGAAATTCATCTTTTCTTTGGGGGCATTATCTTATCTGTTCGCTGACATTTAACTTTGCTAACAAATAAGGCTCGTACTTAAAAATATGTATGTCTATATGTCGACAGAGAATACATGCATTCGACTATAAATCGACATACATGCAATAGAATACATGTCAATCAAACCCACAGAGTCGATAGTTATTCTTCTAACAAGGAGAGATGCAGTTACAAAACGCAATATATTTTATGACACAGTACGGTCTGAATATATGTAATATGAAAAATAGGTATTTTATAATGTTTTTTTTTAGAATATTTGTATAAGGCTTCTCCAGAGACGTTGATTTTTTAAAGAATATTTTTCTAATAAATAAATTTTGAAAAAAGTGTTGCAATTATCTGGAGTGTACTGTGGTTTTTGTTTTCTATAAATATTAAAACATTTAAAATACAATTCAAAATGTATTCGAATCGCCCACATTGCAATTGTTTACATGATTATTATAGGCTTAAAAAGTAAATAATACTTGTTAATATGCTGGCAGAACCACCCTAAGCGGTACGCTATACTCACCAATATACCACACGCCTGAAAGAAGACCCTAGAAAATATTCTTTAAAAAATCCACGCCTGAAAGAAGACCCTAGAAAATATTCTTTAAAAAATCCACGCCTGAAAGAAGACCCTAGAAAATATTCTTTAAAAAATCCACGCCTGAAAGAAGACCCTAGAAAATATTCTAGAAAAAATCCACATTTGAAAGAAGACCCTAGAAAATATTCTTTAAAAAATCCACGCCTGAAAGAAGACCCTAGAAAATATTCTTTAAAAAATCCACGCCTGAAAGAAGACCCTAGAAAATATTCTAGAAAAAATCCACATTTGAAAGAAGACCCTAGAAAATATTCTTTAAAAAATCCACGCCTCTTGAGAAGACCTTAGAAAATATTCTTTAAAAAATCCACGCCTCTTGAGAAGACCTTAGAAAATATTGTTTAAAAAATCCACGCCTCTTGAGAAAACCTTAGAAAATATTCTTTAAACAATCCACGCCTCTTGAGAAGACCCTAGAAAATATTCTATAAAAAACCCAAGCCTCAAAGTAGACCTTAAAAATTATTCGTTTAAAAATCCACGCCTGAAAGTAGACCTTTGAAAATATTCTTTAAAAAATCCGCGCCTAAAGGTTTACCTTAAAAATATTCTTTTGAAAATACATGCCTCAAAGTAGGCATTAAAAATTATTCTTTAAAAAATCCACGCCTGAAAGTAGACCTTAGAAAATATTCTTTAAAAAATCCATGCCTGAAAGTAGACCTTAGAAAATATTCTTTAAAAAATCCACGCCTAAAGGTTTACCTTAAAAATATTCTTTTAAAAATACATGCCTCAAAGTAGGCATAAAATTTATTCTTTTAAAAATTCACGCCTGAAAGTAGACCTTAGAAAATATGCTTTAAAAAATCCACGCCTAAAGATTTCCCTTAAAAATATTCTTTTAAAAATCCACGCCTGAAAGTAGACCTTAGAAAATATGCTTCAAAAAATCCACGCCTAAAGGTTTCCCTTAAAAATATTCTTTTAAAAATACATGCCTCAAAGTAGGCATTAAAAATTATTCTTTTAAAAATCCACGCTTGAAAGTAGACCTTAGAAAATATTCTTTAAAAAATCCACGCCTAAAGGTTTACCTTAAAAATATTCTTTAAAAAATCCACGCCTAAAGGTTTACCTTAAAAATATTCTTTTAAAAATACATGCCTCAAAGTAGGCATTAAAAATATTTTTTTAAAATACTCAAAGTTGGGGCCTTCTTTGAGAATTCTTTTAAAAATCCACGCCTCAAAGTAGGCCCTAAGAAACTTATTTTAAAAATCCACGCCTCAAAGTAGGCATCAAAAATATTTTTTTAAAATACTCAAAGTTGGGGCCTTCTTTGAGAATTCTTTTAAAAATCCACGCCTCAAAGTAGGCCCTAAGAAACTTATTTTAAAAATCCACGCCTCAAAGTAGGCATTAAAAATATTTTTTTAAAATACTCAAAGTTGGGGCCTTCTTTGAGAATTCTTTTAAAAATCTACGCCTCAAAGTAGGCCCTAAGAAACTTATTTTAAAAATCCACGCCTCAAAGTAGGCCCTAAGAAACTTATTTTAAAAATCCACGCCTCAAAGTAGGCATTAAAAATATTTTTTTAAAATACTCAAAGTTGGGGCCTTCTTTGAGAATTCTTTTAAAAATCCACGCCTCAAAGTAGGCCCTAAGAAACTTCTTTTAAAAATCCACGCCTCAAAGTAGGCCCTAAGAAACTTCTTTTAAAAATCCACGCCTCAAAGTAGGCCCTAAGAAACTTCTTTTAAAAATCCACGCCTCAAAGTAGGCCCTAAGAAACTTCTTTTAAAAATCCACGCCTCAAAGTAGGCCCTAAGAAACTTCTTTTAAAAATCCACGCCTCAAAGTAGGCCCTAAGAAACTTCTTTTAAAAATCCACGCCTCAAAGTAGGCCCTAAGAAACTTCTTTTAAAAATCCACGCCTCAAAGTAGGCCCTAAGAAAATACTTTTAAAAATCCACGCCTCAAAGTAGTCCCTAAGAAAATTCTTTTAAAAATCCACGCCTCAAAGTAGGCCCTAAGAAAATTCTTTTAAAAATCCACGGCTCAAAGTAGGCCCTAAGAAAATTCTTTTAAAAATCCACGCCTCAAAGTAGGCCCTAAGAAAATTCTTTTAAAAATCCACGGCTCAAAGTAGGCCCTAAGAAAATTCTTTTAAAAATCCACGCCTCAAAGTAGGCATTAAAAATATTTTTTTAAAATACTCAAAGTTGGGGCCTTCTTTGAGAATTCTTTTAAAAATCCACGCCTCAAAGTAGGCCCTAAGAAACTTATTTTAAAAATCCACGCCTCAAAGTAGGCATTAAAAATATTTTTTTAAAATACTCAAAGTTGGGGCCTTCTTTGAGAATTCTTTTAAAAATCCACGCCTCAAAGTAGGCCCTAAGAAACTTATTTTAAAAATCCACGCCTCAAAGTAGGCCCTAAGAAACTTATTTTAAAAATCCACGCCTCAAAGTAGGCCCTAAGAAACTTATTTTAAAAATCCACGCCTCAAAGTAGGCATTAAAAATATTTTTTTAAAATACTCAAAGTTGGGGCCTTCTTTGAGAATTCTTTTAAAAATCCACGCCTCAAAGTAGGCCCTAAGAAACTTCTTTTAAAAATCCACGCCTCAAAGTAGGCCCTAAGAAACTTCTTTTAAAAATCCACGCCTCAAAGTAGGCCCTAAGAAACTTCTTTTAAAAATCCACGCCTCAAAGTAGGCCCTAAGAAACTTCTTTTAAAAATCCACGCCTCAAAGTAGGCCCTAAGAAACTTCTTTTAAAAATCCACGCCTCAAAGTAGGCCCTAAGAAACTTCTTTTAAAAATCCACGCCTCAAAGTAGGCCCTAAGAAACTTCTTTTAAAAATCCACGCCTCAAAGTAGGCCCTAAGAAACTTCTTTTAAAAATCCACGCCTCAAAGTAGGCCCTAAGAAACTTCTTTTAAAAATCCACGCCTCAAAGTAGGCCCTAAGAAACTTCTTTTAAAAATCCACGCCTCAAAGTAGGCCCTAAGAAACTTCTTTTAAAAATCCACGCCTCAAAGTAGGCCCTAAGAAACTTCTTTTAAAAATCCACGCCTCAAAGTAGGCCCTAAGAAACTTCTTTTAAAAATCCACGCCTCAAAGTAGGCCCTAAGAAAATACTTTTAAAAATCCACGCCTCAAAGTAGTCCCTAAGAAAATTCTTTTAAAAATCCACGCCTCAAAGTAGGCCCTAAGAAAATTCTTTTAAAAATCCACGCCTCAAAGTAGGCCCTAAGAAAATTCTTTTAAAAATCCACGCCTCAAAGTAGGCCCTAAGAAAATTCTTTTAAAAATCCACGCCTGAAAGTAGGCCTTAACAAATTTTTTTTAAAAATCCACGCCTGAAAGTAGGCCTTAACAAAATTCTTTTAAAAATCCACGCCTCAAAGTAGGCCTTAAGAAAATTCTTTTAAAAATCCACGCCTCAAAGTAGACCCCAAGAAAATTATTTTAAAAATCCATGCCTCAAAGTAGGCCCTTAGAAAATCCTTTTTAAAATCCATGCCTCAAAGTAGGCCCTAAGAAAATTATTTTAAAAATCCACGCCTCAAAGTAGGCCCTAAGAAATTTTTTTTTAAAAATCCACGCCTCAAAGTAGGCCCTAAGAATTTTTTTTTTTTTAAATCCACTCCTCAAAGTAGGCCCTAAGAAAATCCTTTTAAAAATCCACGCCTCAAAGTAGGCCCTAAGAAAATTCTTTTAAAAATCCACGCCTCAAAGTGGTTACAAATCCACGCCCTAAGAAAATTCTTTTAAAAATCCACGGCTCAAAGTAGGCCCTAAGAAAATCCTTTTAAAAATCCACGCCTCAAAGTAGGCTCTAAGAAAATTCTTTTAAAAATCCACGCCTCAAAGTAGGCTCTAAGAAAATTCTTTTAAAAATCCTTGGAAAATAAAAATCCACCCCTCCATAAATCGGTGCTTTTTGCAAGTTTTTACTGTTTGCTGTTAATATGCGACCATGTGCCCTCATACCCAGGTCATTATTACATTCATATAATTTACATAAACATTATTTTGAGTTCAGCTATGGATATTTCATCGAGCAGACATTACTATGAGAGCTTGCAAAGTGTAAATAACAACGTAGCCACCAACAAATGAAATCAAGAATGCAAAAATCCGCAATAGCTCGCAAAAGTCCAACATATCGTCAGTGGATTTTCTCAACCATACCAAGGTAGTGTGGATTTTAAATTGAATTTCTAAATATTTGAAATAAACCCCTCTCACGTTCTTTCCAGATGGCTTGAAGGCAAGCGACAGGATGATGAAGCCGAAGGTCTATGGCGTATTTATGATAATTTATATGATCTCCACAATTTTATGGATCGCCATCCAGGCGGTAGATTTTGGTTGGAACAAACCCGGGGTTTAGATATCACCGAAGCTTTTGAAATTCATCACATTAGGGGTGTTCCCGAAGCTTTGCTGAAGAAGTATTTTATACGCCAGGCTTCAAAGCCTCGGAATTACGTTTTGACATTCGATGAAAATGGATTTTATCGTACGTTGAAAGGCCGGGTTGGGGAGCATTTGAAAGATATGGATTATGGTCCACGAAAAAGGACTTCTGTAAGGATGATTTTTAACACCCACCCTCTCTCGGCCTTCTTTAAAAAATCATTTTTTTCAGTTCTACCACCTAACCCTGTTGATGTTTAGTCTATTATTGGCCCTGATCTCTACTCGTTTGGATTATATTGTGGTGGAAGTATTAACCGGTCTGTTTTTAGTGTGGCAGGCAGTGGCAGCCCATAATTATTTTCATCAGCGGGATAATTGGCAAATGTATAGCTTTAATTTGACGCTTATGAATTTTGCCGATTGGCGTATTTCGCATGCCATGTCACACCACATCTATACGAATTCTTTATACGATTTGGAGATGGCTCTGCCCGAACCATTTCTCTGTTGGATACCCAGTAGGGAAGTGGCATCAAAACCACGACGCCTCTTATCCTTGCTGCTACAACCCTTGGTCTATGCTTTACTATTCTTTGCCAGCTTCGCACAAAGGTAGGGAACGAAAAAAAAAATAGAAAAATAAATATTTCAAAAATCCCTATTTCAGAGCGGTACGATCCATAGTAACAACAAATGAACTCTATTGGCATGACATTATTGGTTTTAACTTACCAGCTCTAATGTGGTTATGCTCCGCATTATCTCCAGCCGAGGTCCTACTCAAGTGGTCACGCATAATCATGTTTGCAAGTTTTATATTCAGTTCCATAAGTTTTAATGGAGCACATCATATTCCTAGTCATTTTCATGATGGTGATGCATTGCGTTCGGATCGGGATTGGGGCATTTTTCAATTGCAAACGATCACAGATCGTAGTGATATTAAGGGGAATCATTTTTGGACCCTCACCCATTTTGGGGATCATATTTTACATCACTTCTTTCCCACACTGGATCATGGTATGCTACCGCAATTGTATCCAATTTTGGAGAAAACTCTGGAGGAGTTTAAAGGAAGTGGAGGTGAGCTAAGGGAACTTTCATTTTTGAAACATATAGTGGAACAGAATCGGCAGCTGTTGAGAATGGAAGCGAGGACATTTTGAAAACTGGACATTAGAAAATAAAACAATTTTTCAAGGGCCAAATAAAAGTAATTTTTAAAGAATAGTTCTCTAAGACTTCTCAAGAGGCGTGGATTTTTTAAAGAAAATTTTACTAAGGTCTTCTCAAGAGGCGTGGTTTATTTTAAAGAATAGTTCTCTAAGGTCTTCTCAAGAGGCGTGGTTTATTTTAAAGAATAGTTCTCTAAGGTCTTCTCAAGAGGCGTGGTTTATTTTAAAGAATATTTTTAAGGTCTTCTCAAGAGGCGTGGTTTATTTTAAAGAGTATTTTCTAAGGTCTTCTCAAGAGGCGTGGATTTTTTTAGAAGAATATTTTCTAAGGTCTTCTCAAGAGGCGTGGTTTATTTTAAAGAATAGTTCTCTAAGGTCTTCTCAAGAGGCGTGGATTTTTTTAGAAGAATATTTTCTAAGGTCTTCTCAAGAGGCGTGGATTATTTAAAGAATAGTTCTCTAAGGTCTTCTCAAGAGGCGTGGTTTATTTTAAAGAATAGTTCTCTAAGGTCTTCTCAAGAGGCGTGGATTTTTTTAGAAGAATATTTTCTAAGGTCTTCTCAAGAGGCGTGGATTTTTTAAAGAATATTTTCTAAGGTCTTCTCAAGAGGCGTGGTTTATTTTAAGCAATATTTTCTAAGGTCTTCTCAAGAGGCGTGGATTTTTTAGAAGAATATTTTCTAAGGTCTTCTCAAGAGGCGTGGATTTTTTAGAAGAATATTTTCTAAGGTCTTCTCAAGAGGCGTGGTTTATTTTAAGCAATATTTTCTAAGGTCTTCTCAAGAGGCGTGGATTTTTTAGAAGAATATTTTCTAAGGTCTTCTCAAGAGGCGTGGATTTTTTAAAGAATATTTTCTAAGGTCTTCTCAAGAGGCGTGGATTTTTTAGAAGAATATTTTCTAAGGTCTTCTCAAGAGGCGTGGTTTATTTTAAAGAATATTTTCTAAGGTCTTCTCAAGAGGCGTGGATTTTTTAAAGAATATTTTCTAAGGTCTTCTCAAGAGGCGTGGATTTTTTAAAGAATATTTTCTAAGGTCTTCTCAAGAGGCGTGGATTTTTTAGAAGAATATTTTCTAAGGTCTTCTCAAGAGGCGTGGATTTTTTAGAAGAATATTTTCTAAGGTCTTCTCAAGAGGCGTGGATTTTTTAAAGAATATTTTCTAAGGTCTTCTCAAGAGGCGTGGATTTTTTAAAGAATATTTTCTAAGGTCTTCTCAAGAGGCGTGGATTTTTAAAGAATATTTTCTAGGGTCTTGTTTCAGGCGTGGATTGTTTAAAGAATATTTTCTAAGGTCTTCTCAAGAGGCGTGGATTTTTTAGAAGAATATTTTCTAGGGTCTTGTTTCAGGCGTGGATTTTTTAGAAGAATATTTTCTAGGGTCTTGTTTCAGGCGTGGATTGTTTAAAGAATATTTTCTAAGGTCTTCTCAAGAGGCGTGGATTTTTTAGAAGAATATTTTCTAAGGTCTTCTCAAGAGGCGTGGATTTTTTAAAGAATATTTTCTAAGGTCTTCTCAAGAGGCGTGGATTTTTTAAAGAATATTTTCTAAGGTCTTCTCAAGAGGCGTGGATTTTTAAAGAATATTTTCTAGGGTCTTGTTTCAGGCGTGGATTGTTTAAAGAATATTTTCTAAGGTCTTCTCAAGAGGCGTGGATTTTTTAGAAGAATATTTTCTAAGGTCTTCTCAAGAGGCGTGGATTTTTTAAAGAATATTTTCTAAGGTCTTCTCAAGAGGCGTGGATTTTTTAAAGAATATTTTCTAAGGTCTTCTCAAGAGGCGTGGATTTTTTAAAGAATATTTTCTAAGGTCTTCTCAAGAGGCGTGGATTTTTTAAAGAATATTTTCTAAGGTCTTCTCAAGAGGCGTGGATTTTTAAAGAATATTTTCTAAGGTCTTCTCAAGAGGCGTGGATTTTTTAAAGAATATTTTCTAGGGTCTTGTTTCAGGCGTGGATTGTTTAAAGAATATTTTCTAAGGTCTTCTCAAGAGGCGTGGATTTTTTAGAAGAATATTTTCTAAGGTCTTCTCAAGAGGCGTGGATTTTGTAAAAAATATTTTCTAAGGTCTTCTCAAGAGGCGTGGATTTTTTAGAAGAATATTTTCTAAGGTCTTCTCAAGAGGCGTGGTTTATTTTAAAGAATATTTTCTAAGGTCTTCTCAAGAGGCGTGGATTTTTTAAAGAATATCTTCTAAGGTCTTCTCAAGAGGCGTGGAATTTTAAAGAATATTTTCTAGGGTCTTGTTTCAGGCGTGGATTTTTTAAAGAATATTTTCTAAGGTCTTCTCAAGAGGCGTGGATTTTTAAAGAATATTTTCTAGGGTCTTGTTTCAGGCGTGGATTTTTTAAAGAATATTTTCTAAGGTCTTCTCAAGAGGCGTGGATTTTTTAAAGAATATTTTCTAAGGTCTTCTCAAGAGGCGTGGATTTTTTAGAAGAATATTTTCTAAGGTCTTCTCAAGAGGCGTGGATTTTGTAAAAAATATTTTCTAAGGTCTTCTCAAGAGGCGTGGATTTTTTAGAAGAATATTTTCTAAGGTCTTCTCAAGAGGCGTGGTTTATTTTAAAGAATATTTTCTAAGGTCTTCTCAAGAGGCGTGGATTTTTTAAAGAATATTTTCTAAGGTCTTCTCAAGAGGCGTGGATTTTTAAAGAATATTTTCTAGGGTCTTGTTTCAGGCGTGGATTTTTTAAAGAATATTTTCTAAGGTCTTCTCAAGAGGCGTGGATTTTTAAAGAATATTTTCTAGGGTCTTGTTTCAGGCGTGGATTTTTTAAAGAATATTTTCTAAGGTCTTCTCAAGAGGCGTGGATTTTTAAAGAATATTTTCTAGGGTCTTGTTTCAGGCGTGGATTTTTTAAAGAATATTTTCTAAGGCCTTCTCAAGAGGCGTGGATTTTTTAAAGAATATTTTCTAAGGTCTTCTCAAGAGGCGTGGATTTTTTAAAGAATATTTTCTAAGGTCTTCTCAAGAGGCGTGGATTTTTTAAAGAATATTTTCTAAGGTCTTCTCAAGAGGCGTGGATTTTTTAAAGAATATTTTCTAAGGTCTTCTCAAGAGGCGTGGATTTTTTAAAGAATATTTTCTAAGGTCTTCTCAAGAGGCGTGGATTTTTTAAAGAATATTTTCTAAGGTCTTCTCAAGAGGCGTGGATTTTTTAAAGAATATTTTCTAAGGTCTTCTCAAGAGGCGTGGATTTTTTAAAGAATATTTTCTAAGGTCTTCTCAAGAGGTGTGGATTTTTTAAACAATATTTTCTAAGGTCTTCTCAAGAGGTGTGGATTTTTTAAACAATATTTTCTAAGGTCTTCTCAAGAGGCGTGGATTTTATAAAGAATAGTTCTCTAAGGTCTTCTCAAGAGGTGTGGATTTTTTAAACAATATTTTCTAAGGTCTTCTCAAGAGGCGTGGATTTTTTAAGGAATATTTTCTAAGGTCTTCTCAAGAGGCGTGGATTTTTTAAAGAATATTTTCTAAGGTCTTCTCAAGAGGCGTGGATTTTTTAAAGAATATTTTCTAAGGTCTTCTCAAGAGGCGTTGATTTTTTAAAGAATATTTTCTATGGTCTTCTCAAGAGGCGTGGATTTTTTAAAGAATATTTTCTAAGGTCTTCTCAGAGGCGTGAATTTTTTAACCAATATTTTCTAAGGTCTTCTCAAGAGGCGTGGATTTTTTAAAGAATATTTTCTAAGGCTTATACTAATTGTATACTAACTTTTCTCCCTTACTGTATACATTTCGATGATTATAAATTAATCTACATAAAAACAACAACAACAGTCAGTTTAAAAACAAAACACAATTTTTATCAGTTGACGCTTACAAAGACGTCGGCGCACACGTCAATGTCGACAGAGATAAAAATGTATGCCATAGTCGGTACTAGGAGAAGACAAGATAGCGTGCCGTCCGGCACTGGGGTAGGTTATCAATGAAAAACTATTATAAAAATATTTAATTATTTTATGATCGTGCATGGCATAAGCGATTTCGAATAGTTTCAATTATTTGTTGAGAATATAAAAAATGTTCTTTATACAACTCCGTCTAAGTTTAACTGGTTTTCTGCGATAGCTCTATACAGCTCTCTGGTCGATATTATTTTCCGCAGAGACGCCGACTGCTCAGTTGACTCTGGCTCAGTATTAGCGACTAAGACTTCAGGGGGTTTGTCTTAGTCGCTTAATAAGAAACTCTCAGTGTCCCGAGTGTAAACAAAGAAGAAACACATACGGAACGGAAACTAAAAGATATCGAACCGGTCAACACGCTTCTCTCAGCGTTGTGTGATTAAATTTAATCGTAGTCTTGTTTTATGACCTCAAAAACATAATCAAGCTCAAAAACCAAAAAATATACCATCAATAGTTTTGGGTGTTATTTTGTAATAGTTAGGCGAATGCCGAAAATCTGCATCGACTGTCTTGAGATTAAATAAATATAGAAAAATAAACAACCAAAAAACAATGCCCGCTACCAAAGTACTCGCATCATGGAAAAATTCTACAATATCTGTTAAACCACCCAGCTATCGGAATAAACCTTTGGTCACCAATCAAAGGTGAGTTTTTTGTCTAGCTAAAATTAGTTACCACTGAAAAAATATATATTAAAATGTATGTAATTTAATTTCGATTATAGCTGGCTAAAGGGTAAACAGCATGATGATAATGCCGAAGGCCTTTGGCGTATCTATGATAATTTATATGATTTTACGGATTTCATATCGAAGCATCCGGGTGGCAGTTTTTGGTTGGAAAAAACTAGGGGTACGGATATTACCGAATCATTTGAAACTCATCATATAAAGGGTGTACCCCAGGCTATATTGGAAAAATATTTTATACGTAAAGCCAAAGCGCCGAGAAATTATACATTGACCCTGCACGAAAATGGTTTTTATCGCACGCTGAAGAAACGCGTTGCTGCAGAAATGAAACATATTGATCAGAGTCCAAAGGAAAAGACAAGGGTGAGTTCCAAATAAGCAAACAAAACAAATATGACAAACAGAGAAAATGAAAGGCTATTATAGGCGGGATGAGAGGCGACCTGTATATACACAGGTTGAGGGGAGTCTTTATAGCTGGAGGTAGTCTTCTAAAGTCTCTATCTATAAAGACTACCTTTAGCTCATATATATAGACTCCCTTCATCTCGTCCCCGTTCAGCTCGTCCATATAGACTCCCCTCAGCTGGTCTATAAAGACTCCCCTCACCTGGTCTATAAAGACTCCCCTCAAGTCTATAAAGACTCCCTGCTTCAGCTCGTCTATAAAGACTCCCTGCTTCAGCTCGTCTATAAAGACTCCCTGCTTCAGCTCGTCTAGAAAGACTCCCTGCTTCAGCTCGTCTATAAAGACTCCCTGCTTCAGCTCGTCTAGAAAGACTCCCTGCTTCAGCTCGTCTATAAAGACTCCCTGCTTCAGCTCGTCTATAAAGACTCCCTGCTTCAGCTCGTCTATAAAGACTCCCTGCTTCAGCTCGTCTATAAAGACTCCCTGCTTCAGCTCGTCTATAAAGACTCCCTGCTTCAGCTCGTCTATAAAGACTCCCTGCTTCAGCTCGTCTATAAAGACTACCTGCTTCAGCTCGTCTATAAAGACTCCCTGCTTCAGCTCGTCTATAAAGACTCCCTGCTTCAGCTCGTCTATAAAGACTCCCTGCTTCAGCTCGTCTATAAAGACTCCCTGCTTCAGCTCGTCTATAAAGACTCCCTGGCCTTCAGCTCGTCTATAAAGACTCCCTGGCCTTCAGCTCGTCTATAAAGACTCCCTGGCCTTCAGCTCGTCTATAAAGACTCCCTGGCCTTCAGCTCGTCTATAAAGACTCCCTGGCCTTCAGCTCGTCTATAAAAGGCTCTTGTGGCTTCACCTTGGCCTTTGTAGTTCGTCTATAAAGACTCCCTGGCCTTCAGCTCGTCTATAAAGACTCCCTGGCCTTCAGCTCGTCTATAAAGACTCCCTGGCCTTCAGCTCGTCTATAAAGACTCCCTGGCCTTCAGCTCGTCTATAAAGACTCCCTGGCCTTCAGCTCGTCTATAAAGACTCCCTGGCCTTCAGCTCGTCTATAAAGACTCCCTGGCCTTCAGCTCGTCTATAAAGACTCCCTGGCCTTCAGCTCGTCTATAAAGACTCCCTGGCCTTCAGCTCGTCTATAAAGACTCCCTGGCCTTCAGCTCGTCTATAAAGACTCCCTGCTTCAGCTCGTCTATAAAGACTCCCTGCTTCAGCTCGTCTATAAAGACTCCCTTCAGCTCGTCTATAAAGACTACCTTCAGACTCGCTTTATCTCGTCTATAAAGGCTCCCTTCATAATCTGTCTGTCCCTTTATTAATCTGCCTGTCTTTTGTTTTCAGCTCTACCATTTAATTCTTCTCTCCTCCACCTTGGTATTCATTGTACTCTCGGCCCTCTTACCAAATATTGTATTTGAGGTGGCGGCAGCCCTCTCCTTGGCATGGGTTAGTATATCGGCCCACAATTACTTTCATCAACGGGATAATTGGCAAATGTATACCTTCAACTTGACCCTGATGAATTTTAATGAATGGCGGATTTCACATGCCCTGTCACATCATGTCTACACCAATTCGTTACATGATTTGGAAATGTCCCTGTTCGAACCATTTTTATGTTGGATTCCAAATCCACACATTGCTTCAATGGGCCGGCGTATTATATCGGTTATAATACAACCCGTGTTCTATGCTATGATATTTCCATTTCATTTTATCTTGAGGTAAGTAAAACTAGATTGGGATATTCCAATAATATTTTTCTAATTTCCTTCCATCTCCCTCCCTTCCCATGTAGTCTCCCAGGCATCACCCTTAACTGTCCTGATTCAATGGTTGCGCATTCTGGCCATCTCCAGTTTTATTTTCGGTTTAATTGGTTTGAATGCCTCCCATCATACCCCGGAAATCGTCCATGATGGTGATGCCTTGCGTGAAAATCGTGACTGGGGCCTTTATCAATTGGATACCATTATTGATCGTGGTGATATTAAAAGTTCACAATTTATGTGCTTAACACATTTCGGTGAACATAGTCTGCATCATTTATTCCCAACTCTGGATCATGGTATATTGCCACAGTTGAATGAAGTATTTTTGAAAACCCTTGAAGAAT